>NC_092175.1:35056981-35354481 GCF_045791955.1 Oncorhynchus clarkii lewisi | reverse complement strand
CGTCCCCGTAGGGGCCAGTTACTCCCCCCAGTGAACGGCTGGGCACCGTTGTCAGTGGAGAAGATGAGCACACTGTTGCGGTAGTAGCCGTACTTGCGCAGAGCGTAGGTGACATTGCGTACAGCCTCGTCGACGATGGACACCAAGGCTGCGTACTTCCTTCTGGCTACGTTCCCCATCCCGCGGTAGGGGTAGATGTAGGCCTTGGGTGACTGAAGGGGCGTGTGGACAGCCTGGAGGGAGAGGAACATGAAGAGGGGCTGGCGTGACGGGTCGTGAGTGGACAGGATCTTGCGTACCCTCTGCGTGTAGAGGTGGGTGGAGAACTTGCCTCCACGGCCCCAGGCCACGGTCTCCCCCTCGTGGAGGTCGTAGCCACACAGGCCTGGTCCGTCACAGGAGCCATACGTGTAGTAGTCCACACTGCCCGTCAGAGAGCCAAAGTAGCTGTGGAAGCCTCTGCGTGTGGGCAGACACTCCTTCCTGTAGAAGCCAAGATGCCATTTGCCCACCATGTGAGTAGCGTACCCTGCTTCCTGCAGTCGCTGTGGGAGTGTGGTCATGTCCAGGGGGAGGCAGTTGGGCTGTCGAGGCCGGATGATGGAATGCTGAAGGCCTGTGTGGATCTGGTATCTGTGTAAAGATAAATAATATCCAATAACAAATCTTAATCATCCTCATTGATTATGTACAAAACACATTCAGCTGGAACTGATTCCAAAATATAGTCATGATGCTTAGAACAGCCTTACTGAAGATACTCTGTCATTACAGATAAGTAGTTTGTGCTCTACCAACCATTTAATTACAGTGTGGTTGACAAACACTTGTTTTAAAGCCTGACTACAGCTTTCAAGCCATAAAAGGAAACTAATGAAGTCAATTAGTCTTTAAGGAACCACTCATGTAAACATAAGCGTTTGTTTTCTGCCAGGAGTCTGCTTAAATGGAAGGAGAAGGGTATTACTGGCATACTGTGCGAGGATACACTCTGAAAAAAAGGAGTTCAACATTTTTATTTGGCTGTTCCTATATGATAACCTCTGTGGAAAGGGTTCTGCATGGAACCCAAAAGAGTTCTACCTGGAACCAAAAGAGTTCTACCTGGAACCAAAATAGTTCTACCTGGAACCAAAAATTATTATTCAAAGGGTTCTCCTCTGGGTACAGTCAAATAATCCTTTTAGGTTCTAGATAGCACCTTTTTTTCTAAGAGTGTTACGGGTGAGAAAAGGAATGTTGCAGAAATATGAAGAACAAATATAGCCCCCTACTGAACTATAATAAACACTACGATGTCTGTACTGATGCCACTAACAGAAATACCAAACCATTCTACATAAAAAAATATTGCATTTTTCATAAACCTTGAACATTTCCCTATTTTTAGTAGCGTGTAGTACTTCAGTTACATTATACAACGTTAAAAGACTTGTACCTTGTCCCTGTATAACTGTTGACTGGCCGCCCAGGTTATTTGCATGGTCTGATATTTGGGTGGTCTGCACTGCAGACATTCTTCCATGCATACACACTCCACTTCCTTCAGGCAAGCCCCTTCCCATATACGACCCACACTGAGTCAATGAGCCCCTTCCTCCCATGACCCACACTGAGTCTGAATCATCCCCTTCCTCCCGTGACCCACACTGAGTCTGAATGATCCCCTTCCTCCTGCGATCCACACTGAGTCTGAATGATCCCCTTCCTCCTGCGATCCACACTGAGTCTGAATGATCCCCTTCCTCCCATGACCCACACTGAGTCTGAATCATCCCCATCCTCCTGCGATCCACACTGAGTCTGAATCATCCCCTTCCTCCTGCGATCCACACTGAGTCTGAATGATCCCCTTCCTCCCATGACCCACACTGAGTCTGAATCATCCCATTCCTCCCATGACCCACACTGAGTCTGAATCATCCCCTTCCTCCTGCGATCCACACTGAGTCTGAATCATCCCCTTCCTCCTGCGATCCACACTGAGTCTGAATGATCCCCTTCCTCTCACAACCCAAATTGAGAATGAATGAGCGCCTTCCTACACGACCCACACTGGGTCTGAATGAGCCCCTTCCTCCTTCGACCCACACTGAGTCTGAATCATCCCCTTCCTACCCAACCCACACTGGATCTGAATGAGCCCCTTCCTCCTACGACCCACACTGGGTCTGAATGAGCCCTTTCTTCCAACGACCAACACTGAGTCTGAATGAGCCCCTTCTTCCAACGACCAACACTGAGTCTGAATGAGCCCCTTCCTCCTACGACCCACACTGGGTCTGAATGAGCCCCTTCTTCCAACGACCAACACTGAGTCTGAATGAGCCCCTTCTTCCAACGACCAACACTGAGTCTGAATGAGCCCCTTCTTCCAACGACCAACACTGAGTCTGAATGAGCCCCTTCTTCCAACGACCAACACTGAGTCTGAATGAGCCCCTTCTTCCAACGACCAACACTGAGTCTGAATGAGCCCCTTCCTCCTACGACCCACACTGGGTCTGAATGAGCCCCTTCTTCCAACGACCCACACTGAGTCTGAATGAGCCCCTTCTTCCAACGACCAACACTGAGTCTGAATGAGCCCCTTCTTCCAACGACCAACACTGAGTCTGAATGAGCCCCTTCTTCCAACGACCAACACTGAGTCTGAATGAGCCCCTTCCTCCAACGACCAACACTGAGTCTGAATGAGCCCCTTCTTCCAACGACCAACACTGAGTCTGAATGAGCCCCTTCTTCCAACGACCAACACTGAGTCTGAATGAGCCCCTTCTTCCAACGACCAACACTGGGTCTGAATGAGCCCCTTCTTCCAACGACCCACACTGAGTCTGAATGAGCCCCTTCCTCCTACGACCCACACTGAGTCTGAATGAGCCCCTTCTTCCAACGACCCACACTGAGTCTGAATGAGCCCCTTCCTCCTACGACCCACACTGAGTCTGAATGAGCCCCTTCCTCCTACGACCAACACTGAGTCTGAATGAGCCCCTTCCTCCTACGACCCACACTGAGTCTGAATGAGCCCCTTCCTCCTACGACCAACACTGAGTCTGAATGAGCCCCTTCCTCCTACGACCAACACTGAGTCTGAATGAGCCCCTTCCTCCTACGACCCACACTGAGTCTGAATGAGCCCCTTCTTCCTACGACCAACACTGAGTCTGAATGAGCCCCTTCTTCCAACGACCAACACTGAGTCTGAATGAGCCCCTTCTTCCAACGACCAACACTGAGTCTGAATGAGCCCCTTCCTCCTACGACCAACACTGAGTCTGAATGAGCCCCTTCTTCCTACGACCAACACTGAGTCTGAATGAGCCCCTTCTTCCAACGACCAACACTGAGTCTGAATGAGCCCCTTGGATGGCTATTACGCTATTATACTCTTTCAGTAAGATCGTGTGTCATGTCCTCACTCCTCAGCCTAAAAAATAAGTGTGTTGCTCTTGTCTGTTCATCAACTCCTCTTGCTCTTGTTCATTACCTGGGTGTTGCCGGGGAGACAACAGCTAATTACACTCTCCATTCAAAAGTTCTGAAGATCCAGATCTAGGTTGAACTGTTCCCCTAGTGACAGGCTTCCAACCGACCCCATAACACACACACACACACGCACAAACACACACTGTTTGCTGGCGCTCATATGGTTGTTATCTTCCTACACTGGTGCTCATATGGTTGTTATCTTCCTACACTGGCGCTCATATGGTTGTTATCTTCCTACACTGGCGCTCATATGGTTGTTATCTTCCAACACTGGTGCTCATATGGTTGTTATCTTCCTACACTGGTGCTCATATGGTTGTTATCTTCCTACACTGGTGTTCATATGGTTGTTATCTTCCAACGCTGGTGCTCATATGGTTGTTATCTTCCTACACTGGTGCTCATATGGTTGTTATCTTCCTACACTGGTGTTCATATGGTTGTTATCTTCCTACACTGGCGCTCATATGGTTGTTATCTTCCTACGCTGGTGCTCATATGGTTGTTATCTTCCTACACTGGCGCTCATATGGTTGTTATCTTCCTACGCTGGTGCTCATATGGTTGTTATCTTCCTACGCTGGTGCTCATATGGTTGTTATCTTCCTACGCTAGTGCTCATAGGGTTGTTATCTTCCTACACTGGTGTTCATATGGTTGTTATCTTCCTACGCTGGTGCTCATATGGTTGTTATCTTCCTACGCTGGTGCTCATATGGTTGTTATCTTCCTACGCTAGTGCTCATAGGGTTGTTATCTTCCTACACTGGTGTTCATATGGTTGTTATCTTCCTACACTGGTGCTCATATGGTTGTTATCTTCCTACGCTGGTGCTCATATGGTTGTTATCTTCCTACGCTAGTGCTCATAGGGTTGTTATCTTCCTACACTGGTGTTCATATGGTTGTTATCTTCCTACACTGGTGCTCATATGGTTGTTATCTTCCTACACTGGTGCTCATATGGTTGTGTTTATCTGGTCTCTGCTTGCTAGAGCAGATGAAGCAGCCCTCAACCGTTGTTTCACAATACTGGCCTCTCACCCTGCAGCTCTCCACAGTCCATCTCAACAACAGATGTTTCTGCTCATGTACCTGGGGTAGAAAGTGAGTTAACTACAGCATTTATCTTCCCCAACAATTTACAGCTATTTCCTGGTAAAGTACACCAAGTGCATGACTATGTGGAATATGTACGTATCCCTCACCTTTATTGTATATGTATTCAAACCGGCTTTCTGAGACTTACAGGACAGCCAGGGTTTACCCTGTTTCCCATGGGAAAACAAAACGACTTTGTTTAGATTTCCTGACAATTCTCATTGACTTATGTATGATATTCAGACTAACTCATCTGTTATGACTGACTATAGCTGCCAACAGGAGAACTTCCAGTAAATGCTGCTGTTGTTCTGTGTTGCACTGGATGAAGATCGCTATGGACAGCTCATTAGTGCAGAACGTTTACATAGCAACAGTTGTTTCCAGCGCTGGGGGAGACATTTATAAGCACTCTACGTGAGTAAGGGCATTGTGCTGTTCTGACTCTGAGGCCCTATGGGGAACACCAGTTGGCTAATAATGGAATGCATTTTAACATGTGCATATTTATCTCTAAACGCACCCTGCATCTTGATCATGATGTGATGCAATACAACTTTATGTAGTTTATCAATACATAGGTGTATAATTAGGAAACTACATTGTACTTCCTCACCTGGATGTACACCGTAATTACAGATAAAAATATAGCCTTCATAAAACAATAAGTGTAACGTTGTAAAGTTGTGATCAAGAGAATCTTAATTCTGCAGAATCTCTTATCCAGAGCGACGATGTTTAAGTGACTTGCTCAAGTGCATATGGACAGATTGTCTTGGACAAGTCGGCTTTAGGAAGTGCTCAAAAATTGAAGCCAGATGCTGACGCAAACTGAGGTTATGCTAGGTTATTTTTACGTCTGCCACGTTAGGTGTAGGTTTATGTTTACCTGCCCGTGATCAGCTGACTGCGTGACGGAGTGCAGATAGGTTGAACGTAATAATTCTCCAGCTTCACCCCTTCGGAGGCCAGTTTGTCTAGAGTTGGAGTACGAATGTCCGGGTTGTGGTAACCTATGTCATTGAAGCCTTGGTCATCCGTCAGTATGAATATGATGTGTGGTGGTTGTTTGGGCTCAAACGTAATAGAGGAATCGTTTTGAGTGTGCTCCTCCACTTTATTCGGCTTGATCCATTCCATGGATAGGTAGCCAAAACTTAGCAAACTGACCATTGAGAGGCTGGTAGCTGCGTGCATTTTTACAACTTTAGATTGTAATTAGACATTAGTGTCATTACGGTCCTCGCACTATAGTACTCCTCGCACTCTGTATCACACACATTCTTGAAATTAAACGAATACACACGCGCGTAACGTATCCAAGGATGCAGAGTGGAAACAGATGAAACCTTGTTATCGCCACAGATTCTCATTCGTCATGACCGTCCAGCGCTTACAATGTCCAAGCTTCTGTTCTGTAATCTTGCGCTCTAAACTTTGAACGCTACTCCTGCACATTAGAACGTTACAATTAGCCTATCTATACATTTTCCACCGATCCTCCTTCTCAGTGGTTGCTGTTACTCCGCCTGCGTCTCAGCACAGAATTTGAAACAAGACCCTTCATAGACCCATCCCTCCGCCTCTGGTACAATGCAAGCCCCGTGCTCCTCAAAAGAGCATCCCATTTATTTTACTATGCATTCAAGGGACCATGCAAAGACCGTACATCTAAAATCTCAGATTATAGGTAGAAAAACTTAATTATCAAAGTCGACCTACAACAATTAGGCCTATGTTGTGTTCAAGTATGCCAATACTATTAACCCTTATACATGTCAAAAGTTGTAAGACCAATGGACCCCTCATAATAATTCTATGTGTACAGTAATCTAGCAATACCTGATATATCCCATTATAGAAGTCATGCCTTAGGATAGGGTGTGGCTTGACAGAGAAGGTAGACATAAGGTTGGTTAAGCATCAGATTTACCTGTCTGCTTCAGAGGAACCTGCACTCTTCATACTTGTGTGTTCACATGGAACGTTTCACCCTGTCAAATCAAAAACACACCCTAACAAGCTCTTCCCTCTATACCCCTGGGCACAATATTAACAGTACAGTGCAACTACAGTGTACCAAAGGTTTATTCTCTCCACACACAGCAATGTATACTTTTGCTGTTTCACTGCTATACCACCACCAAAAAGTGGTCTTAGCACAATGTTTTGTATCCGTGTCAAAAATCCACCAATGTTGCCTGACTAAAATATATTCCTGCAACTGTTTACTTTATTAACGCCTGTTTGCCAAGACTAGAAGGACCTCGTTACAAGCCACAGAGCAGAGGAAGGTGCAGCTGGGCATTGGGAGATGGACAGTGCAGGTTGTTATACAACTTTGTACCATTCCACCACTGAACATTGCTTTTCTCTCTCCAGTCCACTGGAGAGGGAAGTGCTTCAATCTCAGTTCATAAGAGCTGCCTTTCATAGTTCCGTTACTGAGGTTATTGAAACTTTCTGCTTGCCTTCTGTCCTTGAAAGTCCTACCCTCCCACACTACATAGGAAATAGGTATTTATAAAGAGACGGCTTTAATAACTTCAAAACTGTACATCTTTGTGAAGGGGGAAATTCCAACAAAACAGAGAGTACGAGAGTGAACTTTATTCATTTTCTATTGAATTGATGGATTCATTGTCCTCTGTGGTGGTGGGGGTGTATCAGGCCACAGAATATGGACAGTAGATGCATGTGCAAACTTCCTCAATGGAGAGCTGCTTTGAGAGGGGGTGTATTAGTAACGCTTGCAGTAAGCTAGCAGGGTGTTAGTCTTTAGTAGACTGCAATAATACCAAACCATTCCTAGGATTTGTTCTGGCGTTAAATAAGGTTTCCACGGAACCTTGCGTCTACACTGATTGAAACAGGTTTAATGACAGAAGTTCCTCTGTAAACCCATGTAAGATTGCCTTTGCAGGGGGAAAAGATGTTCTTCCTTTCTCCTCTCTCCCATCCATTGGCGCAAAATAACAGCCAACAGGAGAGTTGTCAATGGGCATTCATTTCCCCTTTACTAGAGTAGGTGGCGGGGAGCCTAGTGATTAAGAGTGTTGAGCCAGTAGCTGAAAGGTAGATGGTTTGAATCCTTGAGCTGACTAGGTGAAAAATCTTTTGATTTGCTCCTGTAAGTCACCCTGGATAAGAGCATCTGCTAAGTTACAAAAATGTAGAGTTAGCTTTTCGCAAGTCTAATTCAATGGAATAGTCACTGTAGTCATTGTCTGGTGTTGACGGGATGAAAGGTGGGTCTTCCAGAGCTGCCGGTCACAATCTCCTGCTACTCCAGTCTGGTGTCGCTCCTAAACTGGTCCACATACGTGACTTCTGACCTGTCTCTTCTGCTGGACCTATGAGGTAGTAATGGGTATGAAATAATGATAAGAACGCAAAAATAAGTCAAAAGGTCTTTGAAATCCAATATATGTCTTAGTGAATGGCTGTCAATTATAATGTTTGAACATGTTCCTACTTTTAGTAAATCTGTTATTAAAGTGGTCAGGCCCGAGGAAGGGTTAGGGTTAGAGGTGGAGGGCAACAGGCAAACATGTCATGTCCCTTCACAAGACTATGCTCATGTGGTTAGCAATCACATTTCTTATGCTTAAACTACTCACTAGAAGTCACACATCTGTTCCAGCAGATCTGACAGTTCTGTCATGATATTCATACAGGAAGTAAAATAGCCAGTATGATATTAGTGGCGCATTGACAATAATATTCAGGGGCGCAACTTTCACAAAAATTGCATTTTTGCCCCCCCTGTTAGAAGTGTTATCCGACTGGATCAAAAATTGCTACATTTCTAAAATTGCGCCCCTGATAATATTGATACTACACAAGACGTTGAAAAGACGCACTGTGCTCACCATGGTTTGAACAGGAAGAGTCTGTTGTTTGGTTGGGGTGATTTAGGCCATATCTATTCTCTACCAGAGCGAGGTATGACATCAGATTAGAAAATGTGTACTGTGTGACGAGTTGTTCTTGTTGGTTCCCTCAGCACAAACTGAATGGATTTCTGTGTTCGTTTCTTGTTAATGCAGCACAATTATTTAATATTATACTGATAAATAACACAGGCTACTTTGTACTGTAACATTATCTTCTCAGTTTCAGCTTGTGTCCATTTTATTTTATTTAACTAGGCAAGTCAATAAATAACAAAATCTTATTTACAATGACAGCCTACCAGGGAACAGTGGGTTAACTGTTCAGGGGCAGAACGACAGATTTTTACCTTGTCAACTCAGGAATTAGATCCAGCAATTTTACGGTTTCTGGCCCAACGCTCTAACCACTAGGCTACCTGCAGCCCGTTTTGAAATGTCCCCTCTCCTACTGACACCCAGATATTGTCCTATATTCCTTTGCACAGCCTTTTGTTGTTTAATTTCTGGGAGAGTTACAGGGTGTTTGACGCCATCGTGTGGTATGTTGATGAATTGAAAACCAATAAATACATTTATGACGGCACAGTCCTACGTTACTCTGCCACGATCCACGTTCAAAACAACTTGGTAACTCGGAAATCTCTTCCGATTTTGGTGCGTTCAAAACAACTGGGAACTCGGAAAAAACGAGCAACGAATGGGAAAATCGATGTGAACGATCATCCAACTCGGGAACTTGGGCCTCTTTCTAGAGCTCCGACTTTCCGACCTAAAGATCACTTACGTCATGATTTGACCTCGTATTTTTCAGAGTTCCCAGTTGTTTTGTACGCGGCATTTTACAAACGATGGTTTGAGACCCACAGGTGGATTGGGACAAATCAAAAGGATTGTATCTATTTGGTGGGTCATAAAAATGCCAAAAGGTTTTACGGGGCGGATCACAAACCTACGTTTAGTTTGTTATACACATTTAAGAGGGGATCACACCCTTGTATTGTGTACTGTGTAATGTATTGCTGATAATTGTGTAAGAATTTGACACTCAAATGCAATGGTTCTAAATCCCCAGGACACATGTCACTCACATGGTCCTGACATCATTGATGACGCTGCGGGTATAATGCTTTGTGGCTTGTTATAAGCATGCATGAGCCTTTATAATAATCCTATTATAAGGCTTATAATATGTTACGTCTCTATATGTATGGAATTGTTAGATCATTGTGAGATGATAACACCACATTTTAAGTGGCAACAAGGTATTGTCAAGTCAGTGAAAAATGCTGGACCAATTAAAAGACTCAGGTGCACTTCACTACATGTCCCATCATGCACATCGAAGGGGGCGTAGTCGCTGTAAGTACATGGCAAATTCCTGCAGACAGTGAGGATGAAGAGCTCTTAATCAATAGATTAAAGCCATTTAATTGATTATTTTGATTGTGCTAGTCGTTCTACCTTAAAACGATGACTTCAAAGGACCCGAGTGCATCAAATAGTGCCTTGCTTTATTTGATTTATCAGCATTTAAAGGAGAATGGTTACCAGAAGGCTGCAAACGTGCTGAAAAAACATGTAACTCAGGTATGTTTTGATACTATCCAACTCTTTTTTTTTTTCGTTTCAACTTTTCATTAAACCTATATTAGCACATAGTGTATTTGACCATTTTGAAATATGTGTGGTTATCCAGAATTTAAGTAGTGTAATTTAATATTAGGTGAGATTTGCTTTAATTATTTTCAATATTTTGTATCTGAATGAACCTACATTTATGTAAATGTTTGCAATTGACTTTCCTTTTGAATGGTGCGTCTTTCTGAATCTCTACCTTGGATTTAGTCAGCCATAACTGATGTAGAACATTATGTAACAGTTGAACACACGTTGGGGCCATGAATGGTGGCACTGTACATTTTGTGAAATGCGCACCACTGTCGTTGTTGCGAAATGATCTTCGTCTACTTGTTTTTCAGATTAATAAATGTATTTACAGCAATTGTAAATGTATTCAGTTGTCTTTAATACTTTTTCCAAAATGTATAGAGACGTATTTAATATAAAATACTCTACATCATTCTGCCCTATGCATTAATGCTTTTGGTGACCTATAGATGGAAGCACCAGAAGAGATCACCTCTTTACATGACATCTACACAAGTTGGACCAAGTAAGTATAGTATAATATGTCATATTCGTTTAGTTTGCCTCAGGCACATATTGTCATTATGCAGTGCCTATATAACATAATGTACCTGCCTTTGGGCGGCAGGTAGCCCAGTGGTTAAGAGCGTTGGGCCAGTAACTGAAAGGTCGCTGGTTTGAACCCTGAGCTTGACTAGGTGAAAATAAATCTGCCAATGTGCCCTTGAGCAAGGCACTTAACCATAGTTGCTCCTGTAAGACACTCTGCATCTACTAAATGACTTAAATGTAAACATGTCATGGCATCTTAAGGTAAATCATTTGTTATGTACTGCTGCCATAACACATTTCCAGGGTCTCGGAAATTGGGCAAAATCCAAAACAAGAGCCTGAAGTGGATTCCACCACCCTGAAGAAGATTAAGGCCGATCCATCAACCAAAGAAGAAGATGTGGACTCAAAACCAATTGGTAGGCTACCAGACCTCCTGCCCTACATTAAATATAATGTTCACAGTGTATCAAATTCACAAACTCTTAATCAACCAAAAAACAGCATTAAACTGTTCCACAGAGAAGATAGACTTGATACAATAAAACTTTATTGTCCATGTTACGGCGAACAATGAAAATTTTTCTTCTGCTCCGTTCTCAACCTCTCTCTCAGAGGGCACACATAATTGAGACAAGCACTATGGTAAAGCTACATGGGTCAAGCTGCCCAACGGTAGGGGAATGTTTTCAGGATGTGAACATAGCAGCCCTCCAGTTGCCAGATCAATTCCCCCCTTTTCCAGCACCCTGGCCCGGAATTCGAATTGGCCACCCTTCAGCTACAGGCCCAACTCCTTAGCCGCTGGGCTACCTACCGCCCCATCTGGCATTCATAGTTGCACGTGATCAACAGTGTAAATTCAGCATTCCTCATTACTCAGCTGTTTTTCAGATTCTCTACCTCCTGCCCCCCACACACCCCAGGGTGCAACCCCAGAGAATGAGGAGCCGGTCCCACAGGATGAGGTGGGTAGATAGAGGAGGAGCTGTGATTTGGGTCGGGCCTTGGCACCAGAGCTATATATATATATGTGTGCGTGGTGTAGAGATTTATGTTACGACAATACAGCCTTTTGGGGACTTGAATAGGTTTGGATTAGCAAATTGAAGATTGTTAAATGTTTCTAGGATGCTTAAAACAATCATAACACAGATATAATACAGTATTTATAGATATTTAGCTCCATTTGATATAGTTGCTGACATTCTGATTTCTGTGTCATTATCGAAGTTGTCATCTACTCCAGTCAGTAACGGGACAGTGGAAACATCAGCCCCTGTACCAGCGGTCACCCCTTTAAAACCAGCAGTGAGCTCAGACAGTGACTCTGAGAGCAAGGAGGAGATTCCCCTCACACAGGTGAAACATGGTGTTCCATTTGGAGGATAAAGGCTTTCTTGATTATATGAAATTGACTGTGTATCCCATGTGTCTGAATGCTTACCTCTCTTCCAGGGAGATACTGTCACCCCAAAGGCCTCTTCAGCTGTCCCTACCACCACGCCCTCAAAACATGTAGACGGGAACAGCGAATCAGACAGTGAGAATGAGATTCATCCATCACAGGTGAGGGCTCTTACGACAATTGTGTTATAACTACATTCTGTAAAATTCAGATTTATGAAATGTTTACTCTGTGTATTTCAGACTGTTGTCATTCCCAGTAAGGCCTCAGCTCCCAGTAAAGCCTCAGCTCCCAGTAAGACTCCAGCCATCCCCACAGCTCCCAGTAAAGCAGAGACCTCAGACAGTGAAGAGGAGGTTACTGTCAAGGTATGTCACACCTGAATCGTTGTAAATAAAATGTATTTCAGCTAAATTATTGGACTGGTAATGGTTACTCCTAGGTAATAGCATGGTTATTCAACAACGCCTGAATGCCATGCATTTGTCTTTCCATCTTCACTCTTCTGTGTTTTTAGAAACTAGCATCTACGGCTGCTCTTATGAAACCAGCCAAGGCGATCCCAGCAGTCCCAGTAAAGCCCAGTATAGCCACCCCCAGTCAGGCTACAGCTGCTCCCAAGACTCCTGCTGCAGGGAAGAAAACACAGAGCTCTGACAGCGACAGCTCTGACTCAGACAGTGAGGAGGAGGCTCCTAAAAAGGTGAATCCTAATGATACCTGACTACAGTAATGCTCTCACACAAATTTAAGCTTGAGTCTGAAATATATTCTATGACATACAAGCTGGGACTCATATAATAAAAACTCGGAGCACAATGATTGGTGACTTCCTGAACTTCCTTTGACCCATTGTACAGTATTTTTTATGAATCAACTTTAACAGTAGAGATACACAGACAACCATATCTGTCGTCCAGTCACTGTAATGATGTGTGTGAACATTGGCATAGATATTATTATAGTCCTCTAATTTCACAGCTAACACCCCCGTGGACAGTTTGTATTTGGCAGGGCTGTACTGCTCCTCTGTCTTTGTGTTGAAGCAGTGACCCATGGTCCTGTAACTCTGTTTGGACAGGGTCAATCCCCTTGGCTCTAGCCTGACAAGCTTTATAATGGCGCTCAGCTTCGAGTGACTGTCTGTGACACCGACCAGGAAACATGGTTCTCTGCCATGTTTCATTTGTCTCTGTTCCAGAAACCTGTGGCGACACCCAAAGCCAAGCCTGTGGCTGCAACTCTGGTCAAGGCAGAAGCAGTGAAATCCACCCCTATTAAAAAACCAACAAACAGCTCAGACAGTGACAGTGATGACACTGAGGAGGAGGCTCCTGTAAAGGTAGGTCACAACTGACTAATATCATGCTACCCTGTCCTATAGCAAGTTTATTTTCTTGAAGAGCTTGATATAATTATTTGTTTCAGAATCCTGCACTGACACCCAAAGCTGCTCCTGTGAAACCAGCCAAGGCGATCCCAGCAGCCCCAGTGAAGCCCAGTATAGTCACCCCCAGTCAGGCTACAGTTGCTCCCAAGACTCCTGCTGCAGAGAAGAAAGCACAGAGCTCTGACAGCGACAGCTCTGACTCAGACAGTGAAGATGAGTTAACTGTAAAGGTAAGTCACACCTGAGAAATAGTAATTCAACCATTTATCCTTGTCACTAATAAAAACAAATATTGAGTTGGTTTTATTCCTGATATAATACCTTGATATATTTTTTTGTTTCAGAAATCAACACAGACCCTGAAAGCTGCTCCTGTGAAACCAGCCAAGGCGATCCCAGCAGCCCCAGTGAAGCCCAGTGTAGTCACCCCCAGTCAGGCTAAAGCTGCTGCCAAGACTCCTGCTGCAGAGAAGAAAGCACAGAGCTCTGACAGCGACAGCTCTGACTCAGACAGTGAAGATGAGTTAACTGTAAAGGTAAGTCACACTTGAGAAATACACTGAACAAAAATATAAATGCAACATGTAAAGTGAGGATCCCATGTTTCATGAGGTGAAATAAAAGATCCCAGTAATGTTCCGTACGCACTAAAAGCTTATTTCTCTCTAATTTTGTGCACAAATTTGTTTACATCCCTGTTAGTGAGCATTTCTCCTTTGCCAGGATAATCCACCCACCTGACTGGTGTGGCATATCAAGATTCTGGGTAAACAGCATGATTATTACACAGGTGCACCTTGTGCTGGCGACAATAAAAGGCCACTTTAAAATGTGCAGTTTTGTCACACAAAACAATGCCACACATGTCTCAAGTTCTGAGGGAGCGTGCAGTTGGTATGCTGATTGCAGGAATGTTCACCAGAGCTGTTGCCATAGAATTGAATGTTCATTTCTCTACCATAAGCTGCCTCCAACGTAATTTTGGAAAATTTGGCAGTACATCCAACCGGCCTCACAACGGCAGACAATATGTAACCATGCCAGCCCAGGACCTCCACAACCGGCTTCTTCACCTGCCGGATTGTCTGAGGAGGGTGGGGTGCTGAGGAGTATTTCTGTCTGTAAAAGCCCTTTTGTTTTGAAAAACTAATTCTGATTGGCTGGGCCTAGCTCCCCGGTGGGTGGGCCTGGCTGCCAAATGGATGGGCTTATGCCCTCCAAGGCCCACCCATGGCTGCACCACTGCCCAGTCATGTTAAATCCATAGATTAGGGCTTAATCAATTGATTTCAATTGATAGATTTACTTTTATGAAGTGTAACTCAGTAAAATCTTTGAAATTGTTGCATGTTGCGTTCATATTTTTGTTCAGTATAGTAATTCAACCATTTCTTGTCACTAATAAAAACAAATATTGAGTTGGTTTTATTCCTGATATAATACATTGATATATTTTTTTGTTTCAGAAATCAACACAGACCCTGAAAGCTGCTCCTGTGAAACCAGCCAAGGCGATCCCAGCAGCCCCAGTGAAGCCCAGTATAGTCACCCCCAATCAGGCTACAGCCTCTCCCAAGACTCCTGCTGCAGAGAAGAAAGCACAGAGCTCTGACAGCGACAGCTCTGACTCAGACAGTGAAGATGAGTTAACTGTAAAGGTAAGTCACACCTGAGAAATAGTAATTAAACCATTTATCCTTGTCACTAATAAAAAACAAATATTGAGTTGGTTTTATTCATGATATAATACCTTGATATATTTTTTTGTTTCAGAAATCAACACAGATCCTGAAAGCTGCTCCTGTGAAACCAGCCAAGGCGATCCCAGCAGCCCCAGTGAAGCCCAGTGTAGTCACCCCCAGTCAGGCTAAAGCTGCTGCCAAGACTCCTGCTGCAGAGAAGAAAGCACAGAGCTCTGACAGCGACAGCTCTGACTCAGACAGTGAGGAGGAGGCTCCTAAGGTTTGTAAAATAATCCTACTATATAGATCCCATTTACTGTACAACGCACAACTTGATCTACTGTAGGTCATAGGAAGTGCAGTAGACCATAAACACCAAAAGTCATTACTTCTGTGATAGTCTCCAGATCTGCATCTGCTCTCTCCCTAAGACCAAGCTGGGGGAAGCTGCTCCAGTCAAGGCTGTAGCAGTGAAATCACCAGAACCAGTGAAGTCCAGCAAACTAGCTATCACTCCCTCAAAACCAGCAGAGAGCTCAGACAGTGGCAGCAGTGAGGAGGACATTCCTTTCACGCAGATGAAAGAATATTTGCACTATTAGAACACGCAAACAGCTTTTTTTCTGTGGAATCATGTCTCGAAAATGTACAACTATAATGTTGTTTATTGACACTTCTCTGTGTGGATTTGTGTTTCAGACTCCTGCTACAGTCATAGAGGCAGCTCCCAGTAAGACCTCAGCTCCCAGTAAGGCCTCAGCTCCCAGTAAGACTCCAGCCACCCCTACAGCTCCCAGTAAAGCAGAGACCTCAGACAGTGACACCTCAGACAGTGAAGAGGAGGTTACTGTCAAGGTATGTCACACTTGAGAAATAGTCATTAAACCACTTCCCCTTGTCAATAAGAAAAACAAATATTGAGTTGTTTTATTTTTGAAATAATTATTTGTTCCAGAAACCTGCACAGACACCCAAAGCTGCTCCTGTGAAAACAGCCAAGGCGAGCCCAGTGAAACCCAGTGAAGTCACCCCGAGTCAGGCTAAAGCTGCTCCTGTGAAACCAGCCAAGGCGATCCCAGCAGCCCCAGTGAAACCCAGTGCAGTCACCCCCAGTGCTCCCAAGACTCCTGCTGCAGGGAAGAAAACACAGAGCTCTGACAGCGACAGCTCTGACTCAGACAGTGAGGAGGAGGCTCCTGTAAAGGTCTGTATCATATGCCAGAAGTATATGATTTGATAGTGGTGTTAATCCTGTGATAATACTGAGGATAAATTGGTGTATAATCCTAGATCCTTCTTAAACCTGAATCTACTACCAAGCAGAAAACCACCCCAGTCTCAACCCCAAGCAAGGCCAAAGCCTCTCCTAAGACCCCAGCAGCAGCTGCTAAGATGGAGACTGACAGCTCAGATTCCTCTGACAGTGAGGATGAGGCTCCAGCCAGGCAGGCCCCTGCCAAGCCCACTCCCAGCCCGGCTAAAACCACACCCAAGGCCCCTGCTGCAGCTAAGAAGGCCGACAGCTCGGACAGTGATGAGTCTGACACTGAGGAGGGCAAGCCAGCTAAAGTAAGTCATATGTTATTAACCTGTTCTAATGTGTTTTTGGTGATGATTTGGCGTCTGCAGTTGTACCTACATTCTGTTTATTTGTTTTTGTTTCTACAGAAGGTCACTGCTACCTCCGTAGCCAAACCTTCAACTCCAGTACAGGAGGAGGACAAAGATTCCTCAGACAGTGAGGATGAAGAAACACCATCGGTCAGTCTCATAGCCCATCAAATTTAACTAGGGCTGTCCCGGACTAAAACAAATCTTTGTCGACCGAAAGTCGTCTGGTCCAAAAAAGAACGTTGTATTTTTCCATATATAGACACACCCTATGTGTTTTAATAAAAATAACTGTATGCATTGAGCTTGTCTGAGGCTTAAAGCTTATGGTTTGATGAAATAAGACAAATGCCTCATGATGGCGCCAGAGATCTAGATAACCAGAAGAGAACCTGACTCCACTATTCTCCTCCCTCTCCTGCTGGCTTTCACAGGTTCTGCATTTACTCTCCTGAAGTTGCCAGTAACAGGCTACATGAGGAGTTAGCAAAGTTTTTCATGTGGAATGCAAATTTATCTTACCAATCCTACCCATCTGTGTGCCAGTTCATATGCACATTTTTATGAAACAGTTTCATTTCATTTATAATAACGGCTTCATATCTGAAAATCATTGTCATGTGGTTAATAAAAATTCTATCCAAATCTAAATGAAAAAAGATACTAACCTAAAAAGTAACCAACTATGTAAAATGTGTCTACATAAAGCCAACAAATAAAAACTGCAGCTTGCAGGTAGAAAGTATCCTGATAAAATAAATATCCTATAATTTACATTGGCCTAACATGGCCACCTAAATATAAATGGTACCAGCACCCAAAATGAGTACCGGAACATATTTCAGTCCAAGTCAAACACTGATAAGAAGTAATCATGTAGGCATATTTTATGATGTTTCAACTAGCTCAGAGCATGACATGTTTTGCTTTCACGCTAAGTGGTTATCAAAAGGGAGAGAGCTGGGGAGATTTTTCAGGTAGCCTATGGCCTACTATGGCCTACTTCTATTTGTGCGCGTCTTTACTCAACATGGACAAGAGCGCTCCAAATAAAAGACAATGACTAAATTGACCAAACTCGTAAATGAAATGAAATAAACCAAAACTAGTATCTCACAAGTGTAGCATAGGTTGTGCGCTCTGTTAATAATGTGTCCACTCCGACAATGACAACGGGAAGACTGGAATAATAATATTTAATGCATTAAAATAATTAACATAACCAGAGTAACAAACATTGTAGATTATACATTCTAGGAATTAAAGGTAAATGCACTACTGGTGATATACAGTACCAGACAAAAGTTTGGACACGCCTACTCATTCAAGGGTTTTTCTTTATTTTTACATTGAAAAATAGTAGTGAAGACTATGAAATAACACTTATGGAATCATGTAGTAACCAAAAAAGTGTTAAACAAATCCAAATAGATTTTAGATTCTTCAAGTTGCCACCCTTTGCCTTGATGACAGCTTTGCACACTCGTTGCATTCTCTCAACCAGCTTCACCTGAAATAATTTTCCAACAGTCTTGAAGGAGTTCCCACATATGCTGAACACATGTTGGCTGCTTTTGCTTCACTCTGCGGTCCGACTCATTCCAAACCATCTCAATTGGGTTGAGGTCGGGTGATTGTGGAGGCCAGGTCATCTGATGCAGCACTCCATCACTCTCTTTAGTCAAATAGCCCTTACACAGCCTGGAGGTGTGTTGGGTCATTGTCCCATTGAAAAACAAATGATAGTCCCACTAAGTGCAAACCAGATGTTATGGTGTATCGCAGCAGAACGCTGTGGTAGCCATGCTGGTTAAGTGTGCTTTGAATTCTAAATAAATCACAGACAGTGTCACCAGCAAAGCACCCCCACACCATCACACCTCCTCCTCATGCTTCCCGGTGGGAACTACACATGCGGAGATCATCCGTTCACCTACTCTGCATCTCACAAAGACACAGCGGTTGAAACAAAAATCTCAAATTTGGACTCATCAGACCAAAGGGCATATTTCCAATGTTCTAATGTCTATTGCTTGTGTTTCTTGACCCAAACAAGTATCTTCTTTTTATTGGTGTCCTTTGGTAGTGGGTTCATTGCAGTAATTCGACCATGAAGGCCTGATTCATGCAGTCTCTTCTGAACAGTTGATGTTGAGATGTGTCTGTTACTTGAACTCTGTGAAGCATTTATTTGGGCTGCAATTTCTGAGTCTGGTAACTGAATGAACGTATCCTCTGCAGCAGAGGTAACTCTGGGTCTGGTGGTCCTCTGGTAACTCTGGGTCTGGTGGTCCTCTGGTAACTCTGGGTCTGGTGGTCTTCTGGTAACTCTGGTGGTCCTCATGAGAGCCAGTTTCAGCATAGCATTGATGGTTTTTGCGACTGCACTTGAAGAAACTTTCAAAGTTCTTAATTTTCTGGATTGACTGACCTTCATGTCTTAAAGTAATGATGGACTGTCTTTTCTCTTTGCTTATTTGAGCTGTTCTTGCCATAATATGGACTTGGTTTTTTACCAAATATGGCTATCTTCTGTATACCACCCCTACCTTGTCACAACACAACTGATTGGCTCAAACGCATTAAGAATGAAAGAAATTCCACAAATGAACTTTTAACATGGCACACCTGTTAATTGAAAGGCATTCCAGGTGACTACCTCATGAAGTTGGTTGAAAGAATGCAAAGAGTGTGCAAAGCTGTCGTCAAGGCAAAGGGTGGCTACTTTGAAGAATCTCAAATATAAAATATATTTTGATTTGTTTGACACTTTTGTTTACTACATGATTCCATATGTGTTATTTCATAGTTTTGATGTCTTCACTATATTTCTACAATGTAGAAAATAGTAAAAATAAAGAAAAACCCTGGAATGAGTAGATGTGTCCAAACCTTTAACTGGTACTGTTTAGTCGAGCAGTAACAAATATATACAATCTCGGTCGACCAACAGCCAAACAATCGACCAATCAACTAATTGGGGTCAGCCCTAAATTAAACTGATAATTACTGTGCATATCAAAGTGAAAATGTTTGGCAGTGGCATTTATTATATAAACTTCAACTTGCATAGATTCAATTGACCTTGTATTTTATCTGTGCTTATGAATCTGACGTATGTGACCAGAAACCAGAATCCACACCATCTGAGAAATCTGTCACGCAAACCCAGGCAACACCTCCTGCTGGCAAGGAGGAAGGTACAGAGGAACACATTCCAGCAGAGGTATGTACGGTACGGGAGATGTAGTGATGTCATGGAACACAGTCCAACGGGTATGTACGGTACGGGAGATGTAGTGATGTCATGGAACACAGTCCAATGGGTATGTACGGTACAGGAGATGTAGTGATGTCATGGAACACAGTCCAACAGGTATGTACGGTACGGGAGATGTAGTGATATCATGGAACACAGTCCAACAGGTATGTACGGTACGGGAGATGTAGTGATATCATGGAACACAGTCCAACAGGTATGTACGGTATGGACGATGTAGGGATGTCATGGAACACAATCCAACAGGTATGTATGGTATGGACGATGTAGGGATGTCATGGAACACAGTCCAAAAGGTATGTATGGTATGGACGATGTAGGGATGTCATGGAACACAGTCCAACAGGTATGTACGGTATGGACTATGTAGGGATGTCATGGAACACAGTCCAATGGGTATGTACGGTATGGGCGATGTAGGGATGTCATGGAACACAGTCCAACAGGTATGTACTGTATGGGTTATGTAGGGATGTCATGGAACACAGTCCAACAGGTATGTACTGTATGGGTTATGTAGGGATGTCATGGAACACAGTCCAACGGGTATGTACGGTACGGGAGATGTAGTGATGTCATGGAACACAGTCCAACGGGTATGTACGGTACGGGAGATGTAGGGATGTCATGGAACACAGTCCAATGGGTATGTACGGTACGGGAGATGTAGGGATGTCATGGACATTCTTTCTGGACTGCTAATTGTTCATTTTTCCACCAACACCATATTGGTTCCTTATTCATATTGTACTTCATGCCTTGACATAAGGTTGAAGCTGTTCCAGTCATACCTACAACTGAAACAGCAGCTGAGGAAAACAGCAGTGATGATCCAACCGATATTGAAGGATCTCCTCCTGAAGGTACAACAGCCCAGATCTCACTCCTGTCATGTGTTGTTTTTTGGTGTTGACCATTTTGCTTGGTGTAGTTGCATTTTGGTTAGTTCTGTGTCTGTGGCTATCTATGACCTCCTCCTTTCCATGACAGTCCCTGAGGTGGACACACCCCCTGCCTCTGGGCCAGAGAGTGCAAAGGAGGAGGAGGTCCCAGAGAGTCCCCAGAAGGTCCTAAAGACGAACACTTCTTCAGAGAAGCCCAAGACAGAGGATCAGATAGTGACCTCTACAACATCAGAGGACAAGGGTGACACCCCTGAACTCCCATCAGAAGCCCCTGCTACGGGTAAGACCAGCCATTTCTCCCCACCTGGTCTAGAAGAACCATACGTGGACTCCACTGACAACTTGGCTCACTTTAGAGCTGAGGCCAGAAAAGGTACAGACCACACATCATAATGCAGTGTCTAAATTAACAAAGGACAGGAACATAAGCTAAGTAAAAATGAGTGTTCAACAAAAGTGAAACACAGAGAGAGGACAGTCACAACAGAAACACTGTTCATAAAGTTTGGGATGAAATAAAAAAGATATGACTTACCATCATCTTGCAATGAAATAACTGAGAGGGAGAAAAACAAGCAAAATACAGTCAAACAAGTCAATTACCAGTCTTATGAAATGTATCTTTAAATGTATCTTTAGCTGCTGAGATCAGAACTGCTTTAGAAGAGGAGTCAGAGGACTGTGTTGACCCAGTTATCACCAATTCAGCATCTGAAGACTCGGAGGTAAGTAAAGTAATCAATGATGTAACCCTTTGTCTGTGAGACACCATGTGTCTGTGAGACACCATGTGTCTGTGAAGACACCCTGTGTCTGTGAAGACACCCTGTGTCTGTGAGACACCATGTGTCTGTGAAGACACCCTGTGTCTGTGAAGACACCCTGTGTCTGAGAAGACACCCTGTGTCTGAGAAGACACCCTGTGGCTGAGAAGACACCCTGTGTCTGAGAGACACCCTGTGCACGGCTGATATGAAACAATAAATCAAAGTGACCAAATGCTTTGATTGAAGGTTTTGCTTTGATCTAAACAATATTCTATTGTTGTTGCCCCTCTGTTTTTCGTCACCGTGTAGCCTGAAAAAGTGACCATTGAGACAGTTGTTGAGACAATCCCCACAGAGACAGAGGAGCCAAACACTGATACCCCAACACCTGGATCAAAGAGGAAGAGGAGTAAAGAGACAACGGACACAACTCCCAAGAAGAAGAAGATGAAGAAGAAGAAGAAGGGGGAGGTTGAAGAGAATGGGCAGCCTGCAGTAGAGGAGGATGGGGATGAGTCCAGTCTGGACACAAAGGGGTTGGAGCTGACTCCATCAGGTATACTATCCAGAGCTCTCTAATCCTGTTTCCGGAGAGCTACCATCCTGTAGGTTTACTTCAACCCTGTTCCTGGAAAGCTAGTGTCCTGTAGGGTTTAACTCAAACCCTAATGTAGCACACCTGATTCTAAAAAATTAGCTGGTTGATAAGCTGAATCATGTTAGTTACAACTGGAGTTGGAGTTAAAACCTACAGGAGGGTAGATCTCCAGGAACAGGGTTGTAGTTAAAACCTACTAAAACCTTGTAGTTAAAACCTATTAGCTCGTCAGGAACAGAGTTGGAGTTAAAACCTACAGAACATTAGCTCTTCAGGAACAGAGTTGGAGTTAAAACCTACAGGCCATTAGCTATTCAGGAACAGAGTTGGAGTTAAAACCTACAGGACATTAGCTCTTTAGGAACAGAGTTGGAGTTAAAACCTACAGGACATTAGCTCTTCAGGAACAGAGTTGGAGAGCCCTGAGAGAAAGAGGCACAAGAGAAAGCTAATGATAATTATACCTGGACCATAAACAACCCTTAACCACTACTAGGCAAAGGGTAGGGCTAGGGGTTGCCTTTTATTACCTGCTAAATAACTGAATGTAACCTGTAACCATCATCTATAGTCAACATTTCTGTTACATCGATTTTCTCCGTTTTACAGACGATTCCAAGGTGGATACCATCCCGGCTTCAGAGTCTGGCTCTACCACTCTTGTTCTGTCAGCAAAGTCACTCAAGAAAAGGAAAAGAAAGAGGGTGAAGAAAAGAAGAGGTGCGAAGGCCGAGAGGGAGTCACCGGAAGAGGACGAAAAAACAGACTTCGTCCAAAAAAAAAAAAAAAAAAAAAAGAGCAAGAAAAACACAGCATCCAACCTGACACCACCAACCAACAACCAGACCAAGGAAACTCCAAAGACCACAGCTGCTAAGAGGCCTCTTCCTCCCACCCCTGAGCCGGAGGAGCTAGAGACTCCCAAAAAGAAGAAGAAGAAGAAAGTCGCAGAGAAAGGGAGCGCTGTGAAGGAAAATACAACTCCAGGCATTGAAACAAAGAAGAAAAAGAAGAAGGCTACTAAAGCTGAAAACACTGTGAAAGACTCTGCAATCTCAACTCCTGAACCGAGCCTTACACCAGAGACCCCAAAAAACAAAAAGAGTAAGTGCAATGCGGGACAAACAAGAAAGGTTGCTTCTCTAAGTATTAAGTTCATTTGTTTTGTGTTTCCATTATGATTGGGTTCTACAGAGAAAAACAAGCTGACAGAGAAAAAGGAGAAAATGAAAACTGCATGGAAAACACCGGTAAAAGCCTCAACAGGACCTTTGCCTAACACAGAAGTCACTAAGGTATGGGACAGAAACACTATCTGGGGCATAGGTGCATATCAATAGAAAATTATGAATTATGCAAATAGTGTTATTTGGATGCATGAAATAGTTATAATGGCACTGATATTTCCTTTTTTCTTTTTCTTAAGAAAAATAAGTCCTCCAAAAAGAAATAATCCAATGGTGAAATTTCAGGTACATATACATCATATATTCTGTCATTTTCCCAGAGCCCAAAATGACTTACATCATTTCTCAAATCTAATGTTACTTTGCAGGAGATGGTGGATATCTTCTCCTGGGAATGAAGTGGAGCTGCCAACGTCAATCAGAAGACCACCTCGATCACACTGGTGCCTGAGGTTTCAACCAAAAGAAGGGGAAACTGGAGTTCTGACCTGTACATGTACTTTAGGTTCTACACATGTATTTTAGGGGAACATCTGTATTGTGTTACTAACAACACAATCTATGTTTTAACCATATATTCTATAAGCTTGCTAAACCAGGCATGTATTGACATGAAAAAGGCAAAATAATCATACCATTCTATTTGAAATGTTGAATAAACGGGACACAGAAACTAACACATGGAACGTAAACCCATCTTCAGTGTATTTGCCAAGTCCTAACCAATGATAAAACAATCATTAGGTATTAATATGTCCTTGGTCTAGCATTGCTGTCTTGATAAAGTTGTAGGGTGTAGTACTCTTGCATGTTGTGGGTTTTCATTTCTGTTCTTTAAGCTGTGAACACTTCCACATAATTGTGTGTAAGGTAAGGGATTGTTAGGACTCAAAATGGGGAACACTTGTAGCAAATGTCACTCCAAATACTGTACTATGCACCTCACGAATCCTATTGCTGAGCCCATAGCCTTGTGTTTTAGCACTTATGTTAGACCCATACACCTATGCAGAGGAAGGTTCTGGGGGACCAGAGGAGGAATGCTGATCTGACTGACTCAGAGAATTTGCTGAACTCCCATGTTTACAAACCAGTATTTGTGTCACATTCTTGTGAAAACAAACTTTTCTTCCATTTGTCATTTTCTGATTGTTCATTATCAATAAAAAAAAATGGTTTAATCTCTTAATCTGGTTTCTTTATTCATAAAAGCTTATGAAAAAGTGAATATCTATAGCATGAATATAAAATCGTATTGTTGCCAGCCACTTGTGTATGAACCTTTCAGTCCAAAGCTGACTGGCCATAATTGGGAGCATTGAACAGTGCTAGCCTTTGTGAGTTTGACAGTATCTTTTGAATTTTTTAACAATATATGCACATGCCTATGAATAGAATGTAGTTCATATGAACACAAACAATTAACAAACATATCAATGCAGCAGAATGTCACAAGTTAGTCCTCAGATTTATTAGAACAGCAATAGAGATTTATGTGATACAAGTCCTTTACAATCCACACTCCATCTCAGTTGGAAAGGTGTCCTGGGGGGAGCTGGTCATGCTTATGATGTCACAACTGTCTCCAGCACCTTAGCCACTTGGTCAGCATTCATGTTGTCAAGGGCCACACTGCTCTCCTTACCAAAATCTGCAATACAGGTACATGAACGAACCAAATGAATGCATGGCAATAAACATTGCATTTGACTTGACATAGAGCGGTGACAGGTGTGAGTCGCCTAGCTACTGAAACAATGCTCTCACCAGATCTTGCCCAAAGCTTAGGCTGAACACCTGAGCACTCCCTGATGAGGATGGGGAATGTGGGGTTTGCCTTCTTCAGTTCCACATAGTGCTGTTCCACAAAATCCCTGGAGAACATGGAATAATAAATAATCAAGTTAAATAACTTTTACAATATTTTCTACTATACGAGTTCATAACACTGAAATAGCTAGCTAATAAACAAGGGTTTTATATTTATATTAATAGTAAATGTTGAATATTAAGATACATAATAGAAACGATGTTGTAGAGCTGTAGTTAGATACATATGCATGATCTACAAATTATTTCAGATGAGTTTATTCTATATTCAATTGCGATTGTTCGCCAACTACTGTATGTTTACATGTAGCATGCCTGGCAGTATATTGTGCTAGCTATGAGGACAGAGTAGATAACTATTTCGATTTCACGAAAATATGACTGTTGTCAAATTAATACAATTACCTTGCTCCTTGACTCGCAGGCGATGTCTGGCACAAATGTAGACGAATCTCTCGAAGGTTTTTAGCAAGGTTAGAGCCAATACCTCTTACTACGGAAGCGGCCATGATGATGGTTCACCAGCTTTAGATGAATGTTGCTGAACCCACCCACTCTCCATATCAACAAATCACATTCAAGAAGCTTTGCTAAATTCGAGAATTCACCCAATTACATTCCACGTTTAAGGTTGACGTAACGTTTGCGCCGCAAATCAAGACCATACCAATCGAATGTTGACTGTCATTTCCGTTTTCACAGCACACATCACCATCAACAACATAGCTAGGTTATAAATCTAGCAATAGTTGATCGCAAACTTTTTGTTTTACTTGAGTGAGACCAACTTCTTTCAACATGCCGGAACGAGAACGAGGAGAACGAGAGAGTAAGTTTAATTTATTTGGCATTGTGTGAGCTAACGTCAGCTAGCTAGCCAACTAACAAAGATAGCTGATGTTCGCTACTGATAACTTTCCCCATTTGTCTGTGCAGCTAACGTTACTGAATATTACGTTTACACGTTGCATTAGCAATGTATATAGCTATATGGATTCATATTTCCAGACTCAAAAGACAACCGTAACTAGCTAGGGGTGTTTGTTAGTTAACAAGCTATGATAGGTAGCTAGCTAACTAGCTACTGTTAAATAGCCTGTCTGAGTAGCCACTGTTTGACAATCGTGCAAAGAAAAAGTAACCTCTCAATTACCTAATTGTATATGTATAACTGCTCAATATGTCTATTTTGATAGCCATTTGTGAACTCTTAGCTAATTGGTGTTTTACTGCAGTGGCGTCAACCACGTATTAATTATTTAGTACAAGTTAACCTCATTCGATGCAGTCGAAGTGAAGCGCGCTCCAATTGCCAGTTCTCCCCGGGAAAATGGCGTCCGCAGGTACTAACTTCTTTATTTTACAGCGGAGTCGTTCTCCAACCCTCTGGCTCCGGATGGGCATGAGGTGGAGGACCACCGGTCAGCACTTCAGTAAGTGAGGCTTTTGTTGCCGTTTACAGTATTTGCATGACAACACATTTGGTCACCACATCAACCTTTGGGTCATGAGAACAGAGGACCCAGTGTGATGACACTTATTGAATATGTCTGAGATGTTTTGATTGGTTCGCCGTACATTTTGGACGAGTATGAATGATCTGAAAGTCTTCCAAGACTACCTTAGACTACACATACTGTGCGACTTAACCCTCCCCTCACCTTTTTTTTCAGGTCCAAGCTGACGAATGAGGACTTCCGTAAACTTTTGATGACCCCTCGTGCCACGCCCTCGTCAGCTCCCCCATCCTCCAAATCCTCCAGACATCATGAGTGAGTGATGGATTTACAGTGCCATAGAGTAGTCTGTTGGATCACGAATATATTAATGAAATGGCAGATTTGGGGATTAAGTCCAAGTACACAGTCTTTTGAATCAACACTTCTAGAACTGAATGAGCTTTTTTACAGGATGCCCCGGGACTACAGCGAAGAGGATGATCCTGCAGCCCGTAGGCGGAAGAAGAAAAGGTGATTCTTTCATTAAGGGTGGCAGAGCCTATAATAACCGTCTCTTATAATTTGATTAAACTGAATGTTTGTTGTCACACTGCCTGAGGTCTCTCAGCTGTCACCCACTGACCTTTGCCCTCTGCTACCCCTATAAGTTATTACGCCAAGCTGCGTCAGCAGGAAGTGGAGAGGGAGCGGGAGTTAGCTGAGAAGTACCGTGACCGTGCCCGGGAGCGTCGTGATGGCGTCAACAAGGACTACGAGGAGACAGAGCTCATCAGCACAACAGCCAATTACAGAGCAGTGGGGCCCACAGCCGAGGCGTGAGTTTCCCATAATGCTACTGTCTACTCCCCACCGGGAGTGGTGGAGTATGTACGTGTTCTGTATGAATGTCCATGGTGATGTATTGTGTCGACAGGGATAATTCAGCAGCTGAGAAGAGACGGCAGATGATCCAAGAGTCTAAGTTCTTGGGTGGTGACATGGAACACACTCACTTGGTGAAAGGGTTGGATTTTGCCCTTTTGCAGAAGGTCAGTGTCCTTTTCATGATGCTAGGGTTCATTAATAAACAGAAGCTGCCCGCCCAGATTCTTGGTCTTTGTCTTTAGAATAGCGTTTCAAGTTCCGGGGAGCTGGTCTAGTGGTAGTTCTGCTGCCCCCTGACCAAAATGCCCCTAAGGGCAGTGGTTTGATTCCCTTTCCACCACTCACTTCCTGAGCTTTTATCCCTCTTACTGTCTCCCCTATCTACATGTTTAACCTGGACCTGTCAATAAAACTTGAGTCACGTTTTAGACGCATTTTAACCTAAAATTAACGAATCTGAAGATGCTTGAGCTCAGATGATCAGTAACAGTCATGTAGTAGTTGTAGAATGTCATCTATATTGTAGAAGATATCTGGTTTGAAGTATGCTGAAGCTAAGAGATGCTAATTTCTTGGCTGTTCCAATGGGACACACTGTCATTGCTCCCTCCCTCGCTGAAAAGAGTGAAAATACAAAGTAGGTCACCCTGTTCTATCACTCCTGCAGTGTAGACCCAGAGGTGAAGGAAACATCCTCTGCTGTGCCATATAATGGAACAAGCAAGGGACTGTGTCGACCTACAGGAAATAGTTGACATGGATATCATGCTTGTCTACTTGCAGGTACGTGCTGAAATCACCAGCAAGGAGAAGGAGGAGGAAGATATGATTGAAAAAGTAACAAAGGAAGTCAAGTATGTGTATTCATATTTTCCCCACTCTTCATCATTATTTTCTCATAGCATAGAATGTTATTTTTATCCTGAACGAGCTCTCCAGTGTCCTCATTCCAGAGAAATTAACCTGTATTCTTTCCTCCAGGAAAGAGATTGAACCAGAGGAGAAAATAGAGTTCAAGACACGTCTAGGTAAGTAATAGTCCTTATCTACTGGAATTTGAGCCCATGTATAGGTAAATCACTCCAGTTGGTTGGTGGTGTTGACGGTCTCTCTGCTCCACCCTCAGGAAGGAATATCTACCGGATCATGTTCAAGGGCCGCCAGTTTGAGAGGAATGAGCTGTTCCTGCCCGGCCGTATGGCATACGTAGTGGACCTGGAGGATGAGTACGCAGACACCGACATCCCCACCACACTGATCCGCAGCAAGGCCGACTGCCCCACCATGGAGGTCCGACTGCACTGCAGACCACAATAACATAGAATGTCTATTACAGTCATGGTATATGTAGAGGTATGCATAACTTTTCTCTCTTCAGGCTCAGACAACTCTCACCACCAACGACATTGTCATCAGCAAACTGACCCAGATCCTGTCCTACCTGCGACAAGGGACCCGCAACAAGAAGATGAAGAAGAAGGAAAAAGGAGGTTGGCCTTAATGACTTTGATTGGTTCACAACTGGATACTGATACCTACCCCTTTTTTCATGGCATCCGTTTGTTTATCTACAGTTCACAATTAAGTGATTTCCAGTGGTTTCTTCTTACAGGGGTGAAAATTGATGAGAAGAAAGTTCCAGGACCAGAGGCAGATGTAAGGTCAGTGTTGTGGCTCTCCATAAAGGTGGTTTTCATTTAAACACTTTCTGTTTCTTTGAAGATCTGTTGTTCCCATTGAACTTGAACCATTCCTTTCTCCATCCTAACAGCATCTTTGATGACATCGGGGACTACGCCCCATCTACCTCCAAGGCCATCCGGGACAAGGAGAAGGAACGCTACCGGGAGAAAGAGAGGGACCGGGAGCGGGACAGAGAGAGGGAGCGGGAGAGGGAGAGAGAAAGAGACAAGGAGGAAGAAAAGAGACGTCACAGCTACTTCGAGAAGCCCAGAGCAGATGACGATGAGACCGTGGAGACTGAGACAGGTAATTCATCAACCATATCATACAAATAACATGCTCTTTTTAAAATGTATTATTGATCCCCATTCAACCCAACTACACATTCTGACCTCTGGCCTGTCTATCCTCTTCGGACCATACAGGTCCAGGATCAGTGAAGGACCAGATCAAGCTGATCAATGAGAAGTTTGCAGCAACTCCCCAGTGGCCAGGAGAAACATATCCTTTTCACTGTTTGGGCCAGAGAGCCACATTATCTTGGCTTACATAGCTAGACTTGACAATGTCTTCATTCCCAGTATTTAGACTGGATAGAGGGGACATGTGTCTTCATTCCCAGTGTTTAGACTGGATAGAGGGGACATGTGTCTTCATTCCCAGTGTTTAGACTGGATAGAGGGGACATGTGTCTTCATTCCCAGTGTTTAGACTGGATAGAGGGGACATGTGTCTTCATTCCCAGTATTTAGACTGGATAGGGGGGACATATGTCTTCATTCCCAGTGTTTAGACTGGATAGAGGGGACATATGTCTTCATTCCCAGTGTTTAGACTGGATAGGGGGGACATGTGTCTTCATTCCCAGTGTTTAGACTGGATAGGGGGGACATGTGTCTTCATTCCCAGTGTTTAGACTGGATAGGGGGGACATATGTCTTCATTCCCAGTGTTTAGACTGGATAGGGGGGACATATGTCTTCATTCCCAGTGTTTAGACTGGATAGGGGGGGACATATGTCTTCATTCCCAGTGTTTAGACTGGATAGAGGGGACATGTGTCTTCATTCCCAGTGTTTAGACTGGATAGGGGGGACATGTGTCTTCATTCCCAGTGTTTAGACTGGATAGGGGGGACATGTGTCTTCATTCCCAGTGTTTAGACTGGATAGGGGGGACATGTGTCTTCATTCCCAGTGTTTAGACTGGATAGGGGGGGACATATGTCTTCATTCCCAGTGTTTAGACTGGATAGGGGGGACATATGTCTTCATTCCCAGTGTTTAGACTGGATAGGGGGGACATATGTCTTCATTCCCAGTGTTTAGACTGGATAGGGGGGACATGTGTCTTCATTCCCAGTGTTTAGACTGGATAGAGGGGACATGTGTCTTCATTCCCAGTGTTTAGACTGGATAGGGGGGAAATGTTTTGTCCGCTGGCCTCCTTAACTGCGAGCTACTGCTGGGTCGCGTGGCCGTAAAGAGGAGAAGCTCGGAGACTTCTTTGGCATGTCCAACAGCTATGCTGAGTGTTACCCAGCTACGTGAGTCCCCCGATTCATCCGTCACATCACTGTACTTAAGTAGGGTGGACACTGGGCTTAATATACCAGGTAATTTGCTGTAGTGAGTGTACCTGTGTGATGTGGGCGTTCTCTCTCTGTTCTCAGTATGGACGACTTGGCTGTGGACAGTGATGAAGAGGTGGACTACACCAAGATGGACCAGGTTGGTGCTTCATCTTTTAATCCTTATTCCCCTCCTAGATAGACCTTTGGGTTGATAGTCTGCCATGTCTTTCTAGTCATGTGACAGTTAGTTGTGGTGTGGTTGACATACTTTTGACCTCTGTTTTTGTCTCTGACCTCTATAGGGTAACAAGAAGGGTCCTCTGGGTCGCTGGGACTTTGACACTCAGGATGAATACAGTGAATACATGAACAACAAGGAGGCTCTGCCAAAGTAGGTTATCTTAGAGCTTTGTCTCAACAATGAACCTGGAATCCCTTGTTTCATACGTTCATTATAGCACACAGTGATAGACACATCATTGGATTCCTTGGCATTTCTATAAAAGGCTTTTAATCGGGCCAAGTAATTTAATATTAATTGCAGGCAAACTGTGTTTGTCCTTTCAGGGCTGCTTTCCAGTATGGCATCAAGATGTCTGAGGGGAGGAAGACTCGCCGCTTCAAGGAGACCAATGAGAAGGCAGAGCTGGACAGGCAGTGGAAGAAGATCAGTGCTGTGAGTGGATGGTTTAATGGCTCTGTTAACAGGGTTGTGAGTGGATGGTTTAATGGCTCTTAGCAGGGTTGTGAGTGGACGGTTTAATGGCTCTTAACAGGGTTGTGAGTGGACGGTTTAATGGCTCTTAGCAGGGTTGTGAGTGGATGGTTTAATGGCTCTGCGGTAGCGTCCCACCTCGCCAGTGAAAGTGCAGGGCGCCAAATTCAAAACAACAAATCTCATAATTAAAATTCCTTAAGCATACAAGTATTTTACACCATTTTAAAGATATACTTCTCGTTAATCCAGCCACAGTGTCTGATTTCAAAAATGCTTTACAGTGAAAGCACCACAAGGTCACCACCAAGTCACAGGAAAAACACAGCCATTTTTTTCAGCCAAAGAGAGGAGTCACAAAAAGCAGAAATGGAGAAAATTCATCACTAACCTTTGATCTTCATCAGGTGACACTCATAGGACTTCATGTTACACAATACATGTATGTTTTGTTCGATAAAGTGCATATTTATGAAAATCTAATGATTTCAAAAAGGCTTTACGGCAAAAGCACACTTTGCGATTGTTAGGTCAGCGCCTAGCCACAAAACCATACTGCCATTTTCCAGCCAAGGTGAGGTGTCACAAGTCAGAAATAGCATTAAAATTAATCACTTAGCTTTGATCTTCATCTGATGGCACTCCCAGGTCTCCATGTTAGACAACAAATGTTTGTTTTGTTCGATAAAGTTCATCTTTATGTCCAAATACCTCCTTTTTGTTCGCGTTTAGTCCAGTAATCCAAATGCACAATGCACGGGCACTAAGTCCAGACAAAAAGTCAAAATGGTTCCAATAATTTGTAGAAACATGTCAAACAATGTTTATCATAAATCTTCAATAATATTCCAACAGGACAATTCCTTTGTCTTTAGAAATTAAATGGAACGGAGCTCGTGCTCACAGCCGCATGCATGACTTAACTAAAGGCTTTCAACCAGACCCCTGATTCAAACAGCTCTTATTCTCCCCCTTCATAGTAGAAGCCTGAAACGTTCTAAAGACTTTTGACATCTAGTGGAAGCCTTAGGAAGTGCAATCTGACCCCATAGACAGTATATTGGATGGGCAATCACTTAACTACAAACCTCAGATTTCCCACTTCCTGGATGGATTTCCCTCAGGTTTTCGCCTGCCATATCAGCTCTGTTATACTCAGACATTATTTTAACAGTTTTGGGAACTTTAGAGTTTTCTATCCAAATCTACTAATTATATGCATATCCTATGCAGGCAGTTTAATTTGGGCACGCTTTTCATCCAAAATTCCAAATGCTGACCCCTACCCTAGTGAAGTTAACAGGGTTGTGAGTGGACGGTTTAATGGCTCTTAACAGGGTTGTGACAGTTGTCAGGGCATACTGAGACACAAACTAGGAAAGGTTGTCTTATTAATCATGTGTTTTGTCTGCCACAGATCATTGAGAAGAGGAAGAAGGCTGAGGCAGATGGGTGAGTACATTTCCTTCAGACATCCTACAGTTAGTGTACATGACTGGTGGTGGGAGAGGACTGAGAGCAGACAGATGGTGGTGGGAGAGGACTGAGAGCAGACAGATGGTGGTGGGAGAGGACTGAGAGCAGACAGATGGTGGTGGGAGAGGACTGAGAGCAGACAGATGGTGGTGGGAGAGGACTGAGAGCAGACAGATGGTGGTGGGAGAGGACTGAGAGCAGACAGATGGTGGTGGGAGAGGACTGAGAGCAGACAGATGGTGGTGGGAGAGGACTGAGAGCAGACAGATGGTGGTGGGAGAGGACTGAGAGCAGACAGATGGTGGTGGGAGAGGACTGAGAGCAGACATGGTGGTGGGAGAGGACTGAGAGCAGACATGGTGGTGGGAGAGGACTGAGAGCAGACATGGTGGTGGGAGAGGACTGAGAGCAGACATGGTGGTGGGAGAGGACTGAGAGCAGACAGACAGATGGTGGCGGGAGAGGACTGAGAGCAGACAGACAGATGGTGGCGGGAGAGGACTGAGAGCAGACAGACAGATGGTGGCGGGAGAGGACTGAGAGCAGACAGACAGATGGTGGCGGGAGAGGACTGAGAGCAGACAGACAGATGGTGGCGGGAGAGGACTGAGAGCAGACAGACAGATGGTGGCGGGAGAGGACTGAGAGCAGACAGACAGATGGTGGCGGGAGAGGACTGAGAGCAGACAGACAGATGGTGGCGGGAGAGGACTGAGAGCAGACAGACAGATGGTGGCGGGAGAGGACTGAGAGCAGACAGACAGATGGTGGTGGGAGCGGACAGTATATGATAGGAAGGTGATGGTGGTGGTATCTGAGAGACTTGTCAGAGCCGCTCACTGTGCTGTACAGTAGTGACCTGCATTTTGCTCACACTCAAAGGAGGAAAACGTCTCAAGTACAACTGCCTCATCTCTCCACTCCAGAAATACTGCATCATGCAAGATGCTGCCTAAAATATTCTCAAACATAAATGGTAGATTGTCAATTATGATGCTAAATGTTAAATTCCCACTGCTCTATATTAATTTTACTTTTTTATTTCAGGGAGAAACCGAAAAGGCCAAAGTATTAATGTTCTCCCGTCTTGCATAATTTGGAACATGTTGAAAATCTTGCAATATATTGTATGCTAAAAATCCTGTTTGTATTTTGTGGAATACTAGATTGTGTATTATGATTACTTTATCTTTTGTCTTAGACATGTAACCATGGAAATGTAACCATGAATGAGAATTGGAGCACAATGTTATGCAGCTTTTACAAACTGTCAATGTCTCTTAGGTAACATCCAATAAATAAGAATGAAAAAAAAGTTTATTGCTTTGTCATACATTTTATTTCTAAGAAATATCATACGACAAACACTTGACTTTTTCCACATTTTGTTAGTGTAGATCTACACAAAATACTCTGTCAAAGTAGAAGAAAAATTCTAACATTTGAAAAAAAACAAAAACCATTTTGATTAGATAAATATTCAACCATTTGAGTCAATACATGTTAGAATCACCTTTGGCAGCGATTACAGCTGTGAGTCTTTCTGGGAAGTTTTCCACACCTGGATTGTCCAACATTTGACAATCTTTATTTTTTAAGTGCTGTCAAATTGGTTGATGATCATTGTTAGACAACCAATTTCAGGTCTTCCCATAAACTTACAAGCAGATTTAAGCCACTCAGGGACATTCACTGTCTTGGTAAGCAACTCCAGTGTAGATTTGGCTTTGTGTTTTAGGTTATTGTCCTGCTGAAAGGTTAATCTCCCAGTGTCTGGTGGAAAGCAGACTGAACCAAGTTTTCCTCTAGGATTTTGCTTGTGCTTATCTCCATTCCGTTTACTTTTTGTATCTTAACTCCCCAACTATTACAAGCGTACCCATAACCATGATGCAGCCACCACTATCCTTGAAAATATGGCGTGAGATGCTCTAAGGTATTGGATTAGCCCCAAACAAATTCACTTGTTCTTTGCCACATTTATTGCAGTATTACTTTATTGCCTTCTTGCAAAAATGAATATTCTAATTCTGTACAGGCTTTCGTTTCACTCGTCAGTTGGTTTAGTATTGTGGAGTAACTACAATGCTGTTGCTCCATTAAACGCAAACCGTTTTAAAGTCACCATTTGGCCTCATGGTGAAATCACTGAGCAGTTTCCCTGTGTCTTTGTAGTGACAGTGTATTGATACACCATCCAAAGTGTAATTAACTTCACCGTGCTCAAAATGACTGCTTTTTACATTTTTATACATATAGGTGCCCTTTGCGAGGAATTGGAAAATCTCCCTGGTCTTTGGTTGAATCTGTGTATGAAATTCACTGCTTGACTGAGGGGCCTTACGATTATCTGGGTGTGGGGTACAGAGATGAGGTAGTCAGTGTTAAACACTTGCACAGAGTCCATGCAACTTATGGCTGAACAAAAATAAACCCAACATGTAAAAAGTGTTGGTCCCATGTTTCATGAGCTGAAATAATGTTCCATATGCACAGAATACTTATTCTCAGAAATATTGTACACAGATTTGTTTACATCCCTGTTAGTGAGCATTTCTACTTTGCCAAGATAATCCTGTCAGGTGTGGCCAAGAAGCTGATTCAACAGCATGATCATTACACAGGTGCTGGGGACAAAAAGGCCAGTAAAATGTGCAGTTTTATCACAACACAATACCACAGATGCTTTGAGGGGGCATGCTGACTGCAGGAATGTCCACCAGAGCTGTTGCCAGAGAATTTAATGTTCATGTCTCTACCTTAAGCTGCCCCCAACGTCGTTTTAAAGAATTATGCCCAACCGGCCTCACAACCGTAGACCGTATGGCGTCGTGTGGCCGAGCGGTTTGCTGATGTCAACTTAGTGAACCCCAGTGCCCCATGGTGGAGGTGGGGTTATGGTATGGGCAGGCATAAGCTATGGATAACGAACACAATGGCATTTTATCGATGGTATTTCTACTTTCAAATTGCCGTGACGAGATCCATTGTCGAGCCATTCAACCATCACCTCATGTTTAGAATAGAATAAAACTTTGACATTTTTCTTTGGCATCACCTTCCATTAAAATAATCACATACATTCTCACATCATACACATTTAAACCAGTCAGTCCATCATGTTGCATACACTAACATTGAGGACATTAATACATTCACTCAAATGACCACTGACCCAACTGCACTAGATAGATAAGTACATATTCCGATACCTTTAATTTTGTATTTAGTAGTCCAACAGCACAAGGAAGGAATGAATGTTTGAACATGTTCTTCTTGGCCATGGGCATTCTGAAGAGCCGGCCCGAGGGAAGCCTCTTGAACTGAGGGTGGGAGGGGTCGCCACCTGAGGGTGTAGAGGGTGGGAGGGGTCGCCACCTGAGGGTGTATAGGGTGGGAGGGGTCTCCAACTGAGGGTGTAGAGGGTGGGAGGGGTCTCCAACTGAGGGTGGGTAGGGTCTCCAACTGAGGGTGGGAGGGGTCGCCAACGACAGCCAGTGTCTTCTGTTTGGTTGCCTTGTGGAATAGAATGCTCAAGTGTGCCTGTGGTTTACCAATTACTTTGCTGACTGTGTGTACTATTCTGGTCAGTTTGCTTTTGCTCCTTACCATAGCAGACTGTCATATTGAACGTGAGGATGCTCTCCACCAAGCTGCTGTACACCCTCTCCAGAACATCCTGGCTGACCCCAAACCCCTTTAATTTCCTGATTTAAGAACATGTGTTGGCTTGCTTTAAAAAAAAATACAGTCTGCATTCTCTTTAAAACTCAGCTTGTTATCAGCATAATAATGCAGGCACCATGTCACAAGGATCTGTACACAATTCCTGGAAGCTGAAAATGTCCCAGTTCTACCATGGCCTACATACTCACCAGACATGTCACACATTGAGAATGTTTTGGATGCTCTGGATCGACGTGTACGACAACGTGTTCCAGTTCCCTTCAATATCCAGCAACTTTGCACAACCATTGAAGATGAGTGGGACAACATTCCACAGGCCACAATCAACAGCCTGATCAACTCTATGCAAAGGAGATGTGCTGCGTTGCGCTGCATGAGGCAAATGGTGATCACACCAGATACTGACTGGTTTTCTGATCCACGCCTCTACCTTTATTTTAAGGTATCTGATCAACAGATGCATGTCTGTATTCCCAGGCATGTGAAATCCATAGATTATGGCCTAATTAATTAATTTCAATTGACTGATTTACTTTGAAATTGTTGCATGTTGCGTTTATATTTTTGGTCAGTATATTTAGGCTTGCCATAACTGAAGGGATGAATACTTATTGACTCAAGACATTTCAGCATGAAAGGTTTTACACATTTAAAAATAAATGTCAAAGTGGACAACAAATCTCAATTCAATCTATTTTAAATTCTGGCTGCAACAACAAAATGTGGAAAAAGTCAAGGGGTGAGAAAACTTTCTGAAGGCACTAACAACATACAATTTGAGCTTGGTTTGTTATTATTTTACCATCACCTAAATTACAATAATCCCCAAATGAATATAGCAGAAAAAATAAGTTTAATCCAGTCCATGGCCTAAATGTGTAGTTCAAAGAAGTTGTGAAAACTACACTATGTAACCAAATATATCTTTCCCATATAAGCTTTCTTTGACAGCCAAAGCCAAATATATACACATGTGTTTGTCTATAATTTTGTTATGAGTTCTTCACTCTCCATGTCAGACTCTTGTTCTTTACTCTGTAGAATACAATACATGGTGTTAGGCATAAAAGATTAGTCTCATACACTGTCCACTGCTTCATATGTTCCATGACCCAACAGAAGAGATGAAGTTTAGTGTCTTACCAGGAAGAGGAGTGTGTGGTGTATGATGAGTTCTCTGGTGAGGCGCACCATGTTTGTGTTCATGGCCAGCTCCTGGAACAGTGTTGGGACAAACACCAGCGCCAGGTTCTGAGCTGTCATACGGTTCTCCACACTGTACAGCTGAACTCTAGAAAGAGGTTGGCAACGATGAGCATTAGTCATGCAGGATCATTTTGTTGCCCTGTTAAAATCTTACAATCATTGATCATGTGTTGTTCTTACATGTAGAAGTGTCCACACAGGGCGTTGAGTGTGATTCTGTTGTCAGGGGGCAGCTTTTTCAGGAGTCTGCGGTAGGTAGCCAGTCTAAGGTTCTCTTCTGTGTGGGCTATGGTGACACAGGCAATGAATGAGAACCCCATTACTCAAAGTACAGCTTGTATTGAACAACTTGTTCATCTAGATCAGCGCTACTCCAATAGTATTTGAGAAGATCCGGTCACACAAATTTCCTAGGTGGCAAAGATCTGGATATATATTGTAATTTAAAATCGACATAGTAACAAACCCCTACCTCGTGACCCCAAACTGTTCACACCCCTCTTGTTAGCGGAGAGAAAATAGTGCAGTTTAGAAGCTAATTTCCTGAAATTCGACACGTTTTGCCATGTCTTATGTTGAGTGTTCATACGTCTGAGTGACTCAAACATTACCTCAAAATGTAAGAAAAAAAACCTTGGCATGTAATCCGGACATGATAACTACAAGGCTTTCTGGACACTATAACTACAGGGCTTTCTGGACACGATAACTACAAGGCTTTCTGGACACGATACCTACAAGGCTTTCTGGACACGATAACTACAAGGCTTTCTGGACACGATAACTACAAGGCTTTCTGGACACGATAACTAGTTCCAGTGTCGCGTTGGATAATCATAGCCTGCTAGCTAACATAGCATCCCTCGGTTTGAGTAGGCTAAACTAGCTAGCTGTATTTGCTAGCTAAGTAAGTGCAAGTGAAAAAAATAGAAATATAACTAGATCTCTCTCAGAAGAAATTCATTTGTTAAAAACTAATGTCTTTCTCTCTGAGTCAACTACTCATCACATTTTATGCACTGCAGTGTTGGCTAGCTGTAGATTATGCTTTAAATACTAGATTCCTTCTCTGATCCTTTGATTGGATGGACAACATGTCAGTTCATGCTGCAAGAGCTCTGATTGGTTGGAGGACGTCCTCCGGAAGTGATCATAATTACTGTGTAAGTCTATGGAAGGGGGTAAGAACCATGAGACTCCTAGGTTTTGTGTTGAAGTTAATGTACTCAGAGGAGAACAGAAGCTAGCTGTCCTCCGGCTACACCATGGTGCTACCCTACAGAGTGCTGTTGAGGCTACTGTAGACCATCATTGCAAAACAGTGTGTTTTAATCAATTATTTGATGACTTGAAAATATTTAGTATAGTTGTATCTAAAAAGGATAACTTTTTAAATGTTTCACTATTTTTATTATTATGAAATTCACTGGAGGAGGACGGTCCTCCCTTTCCTCCACTGGTGGCAAACAATAATGAAGGCACTAGGGATGGGGGTGTGAACATGTGGGTCTGGGCAGGTGAGATGTAGTCATTGTTTGTGTACGTCTGTAAGTTGTTGTTCAGATGTACAGTTGAAGTCGGAAGTTTACATGCACTTAGGTTGGAGTCATTAAAACTTGTTTTTCAACCACTCCACAAATTTCGTGTTAATAAACTATAGTTTTGGAAAGTCGGTTAGGACATCAACTTTGTGCATGACACAAGTAATTTTTCCAACAATTGTTTACAGACAGATTATTTCACTTATAATTCACGGTATCACAATTCCAGTGGGTCAGACGTTTACATATACTAAGTTGACTGCCTTTAAACAGCTTGGAAAATTCCAGAAAATGATGTCATGGCTTTAGAAGCTTCTGATAGGCTAATTGACATCATTTGAGTCAATTGGAGGTGTACAAGTGGATGTATTTCAGGCCTACCTTCAAACTCAGTGCCTCTTTGCTTGACATCATGGGGGAATCAAAAGAAATCAGCCAAAACCTCAGAAAACAAATTGTAGACCTACACAAGTCTGGTTCATCCTTGGGAGCAATTTCCAAAAGCCTGAAGGTACCACGTTCATCTGTACAAACAATAGTACGCAAGTATAAACACAATGGGACCACGCAGTCGTCATAACGCTCAGGAAGAAAACGCGTTCTGTCTCGTAGATATGAACATACTTTGGTGCGAAAAGTGCAAATCAATCCCAGAACAGCAGCAAAGGACCTTGTGAAGATGCTGGAGGAAACATGTACAAAAGTATTTATATCCACAATAAAATGAGTCCTATATCAACATATCCTGAAAGGCCGCTCAACAAGAAAGAAGCCACTGCTCCAAAACCGCCATAAAAAAAACAGACTACGGTTTGCAACTGCACATGGGGACAAAGATTGTACTTTTTGGAGAAATGTCCTCTGGTCTGATGAAACAAAAATAGAACTGTTTGGCCATAATGACCATCGTTGTGTTTGGAGGAAAAAGGGGGAGGCTTGCAAGCCGAAGAACACCATCCCAACTGTGAAGCATGGGGGTGGCAGAATCATGTTGTGGGGGTGGCAGAATCATGTTGTGGGGGTGCTTTGCTGCAGGAGGGAATGGTGCACTTCACAAAATAGATGGCATCATGAGGGTGGAAAATTATGTGGATATATTGAAGCAACATCTTAAGGACAACAAAGTCAAGGTATTGGAGTGGCCATCACAAAGCCCTGACCTCAATCTTATATAAAATTGGTGGGCAGAACTGAAAAAGCGTGTGCGAGCAAGGAGGCCTACAAACCTGACTCAGTTACACCAGCTCTGTCAGGAGGAATGGGCCAAATTTCACCCAACTTATTGTGGAAAGCTTGTGGAAGGCTACCCAAATTGTTTGACCCAAGCTAAACAATGTAAAAGGCAATTCTACCAAATACTAATTGAGTATGTAAACTTCTGACCAACTGGGAATGTAATGAAAGAAATGAAAGCTGAAATAAATAATTCTCTCTCTACTATTATTCTGACATTTCACATTCTTAAAATAAAGTGGTGATCCTAACTGACGTACGACAGGGCATTTTTACTACGATTAAATGTCAGGAACTGTGAAAAACTGAGTTTAAATGTATTTGGCTAAGGTGTATGTAAACTTCTGACTTCAACTGTATATATATATATATATATATGTTTGTAACTGGAAAAAATTAATAAATAAAAAAATGAAGAAAATAAATATTATACAACATACAAAATATGAATGAGAAGGTCAGAGGGGAGGGAATTCCGACCTCATCCAATGGGCTTTGAGAAGAGGGCGAGAAGAGGACACGAGGAATCAAGGAAATACATTCTCTCTGGGGTTGTTTAAGATGCAAAGGACAGTACCTGCAGCCTTGACCCACAGTTCCCGTTGTGTCTGAGGGATGAGCACCACCTGGTGGCGGACATACTGCTTCAGGGCCCCTGCAGCGTCCAGGAGACCCTGTTCATCTTTCTCCAGAGGGGCAGTTTTAGGTGATCTGCTGAGGGCTTCCACCAGACTGCTGACCTTAGTGGCCAAGCCACAGCGCCGGTACAGCCCATCCACCTTCAGGCCTGGGAGGGAGACAGAAGAGGAGCAGAGCAGATTAACCAGTTGTGAGAATTCATGTTCCTGCCGGAAACTGGTTATCCAGATCACTACAATACTTGTTCCAGTCTCAAATGGCTTGTAGCCGACACTCACCATATTGTGTGATGTGTGAGATACACCTCTCAATGGCAGGGGGCACATTGCCAATGGCGTTGGGTGGCAGCTCGTACAGTGATGGGCGCTGCTTCCTCTTTGTGGTCACTGCCCGTTTCAGTAGGCTGTGCCAGGACTGACAGCTGTGGTGTCGTTCAAACTGCATGGACATGGTTCTAGCAGGAAGACGAGATGGATGCATTGGAGACCATCCTTTGAATGACAGATGCTGAAATACGTTTGGGAACCATTGCTATGACATCAAGTACAATGGAATGCAACTTGTTATAACAAAGTGTTCCTGTGGTGCTGACCTCTCTCCAGTGACCAGCTCTATGGTGTTCTCAGAGGAATCTATCTCTGTGGGCAGAAAAGAACCCCGTCATATTACCTTATCATGATACTTCTGCTCCTCTACACAAGGAATGTAGAGAAAAATCATGTTGTGTAAACATGCAGACAATGAGGTTTGACTCACTGTATTGAGTCTCAGGGTTGAGTGTTAGCCTCTCTCTGTGGCGCTGCTGGTCAGTAGGATAGACGAGGACCTGACCTCCACGGAGCACTGCCCAGACCTCAGTGTGCTGCAGGCCTCCTCCCTCCCTCAGAGAAACCCGGGACACAGCAAACACCCCGTCCAGCTCCTCCTCATCTATGGGCCCGGGCAACACCACCTGGTAGGGGGAGAACATATGATTAGTTTTAACCCACATTACTATATCTATCTGTGTTATCTGTAGGCCTACTCTCTGCTCAGGAAAGCTGAAACAAAGGTCTCAATTATCATACAGCGTATGGAACACTGTGCCTACAGTCCTTAATACTCCCAGACTGATAAACACACAGCTGTTATTGTATTACCCTGAGAATATGAAGCAGGTGATTCAGTAGATCCTCTTCAGTGTCAGCATTGCACACCAACGCGTCCGTCAGAGTCACCATTTCAAACTCATGAGTCGATCTGTGGGGGAGGAGGAAATCAACAAATCCCCCTTATATCTTATAAACCGTATTAAAACATTTAAAATCTTAAAAATGGATATGAAACGTCTCCCACAATGTTAACGTCATAAGGTTGCAGTACCCGTTGGAGCTGTGGAAAATGGAGATGACCTCCCTCAGGTCCAGAACATCACAGGCTGCAGAGTCATTCTCCTGGGAGAACAGGAAGCGGTCCTCCTCCAACTTCCCATGGAGCTCCTCCTCTCCTGCGCACACAGTTTTACACCCATTAAGAAGTCGCCTTTTATATCAAAACGATAAGCTTTTAGGCTATTGTGATATGCCCATAGTATATGGGTACCTGCAGCAGGAGGAGGGTCAGAGGTGCCCAGCAGAGACCCTGTGACCTGATGAACATAGACAGGGGCATCTGTAAAAGAGAAAAACAAACATATTTGAAAGCATAATGAACAAGACAGACATTTTGATGTACTGACTGATATCATGAAAGTGACAAGTTGAGATTAAGCAAAGACAAAACAACAGCAGTGCTGTGGATCTTAGGCTGCAATTACACAGTCAGACAAATTCAGATCATTTTTTCACTAATTTCAACCAATCAGATCAGATATTTTGGATCTTAGAGCCTGGACCCCTGAAGTCAGTATCTGTGGATCTTAGAGGACCCCTGATATTAGTACCTGTGTATTCGTTGTGTCTGAGCAGCTCCGTCTGCATGGCCTGTCCAGCCCGCTCTGCCAGGGAGATGGGCGTGGGGCACTGAGAGTCCCCTGAGTGGCACAGGACCCGGGCCCCCGAGCACAGCAATGACATGGTCTCTGGGACATTAGGGCCACACACCACCTCACACAGCCTCTGGAGGACACAGGGTGAGGGGAGGATGTCATAACAACAAATAACACATATCATTCAGCACAGTCTGTCCTGTACAGACCCTGGGAGGTTTATGTGTATTTTCCTATCTTTGAGGATGGATAGGAATCAGAATAGGATGCATACATGTAATAACACAAGTTAGGAAGGGATCTGAACAAAAACCAGATGAACTACACTGTCCTCTGCTGGATGAGAGCAGCAGTGTAGTCTGAGAAAGGGGCTGAAGCTGGGATTGGGGCTGGGATTTGGTCTGAGGCTGGGTTTGGGGCTGGGATTTGGGCTGAGGCTGGGTTTGGGGCTGAGACTGGGTTTGGGGCTGAGGCTGGGTTTGGGGCTGGGATTTGAGCTGAGGCTGGGTTTGGGGCTGGGGGTTGGGGCTGGGATTTGAGCTGAGGCTGGGTTTGGGGCTGGGGGTTGGGGCTGGGATTTGAGCTGAGGCTGGGTTTGGGGCTGGGATTTAAGCTGAGCCTGGGTTTGGGGCTGGGATTTGGGCTGAGGCTGGGTTTGGGGCTGAGGCTGAGTTTGGGGTTGGGGCTGAGGCTGGATTTGGGGTTGGGGCTGAGGCTGGGTTTGGGGTTGGGCTGAGGCTGGGTTTGGGCCTGAGGCTGGGTTTGGGGCTGGGGTTGGGGCTGAGATTGGGGTTGGGGCTGAGATTGGGGCTGCTGCTAGGTTTGGGGTTGGGGCTGAGACTGGGGTTGGTGCTGAGGCTGGGGCAGGGGATGAGACCTGGGGTTGGGGCAGGGGATGAGACCTGGGGTTGGGGCAGGGGCTGAGACCTGGGGTTGGGGCTGAGACCTGGGGTTGAGACCTGGGGTTGGGGCAGGGGCTGAGACCTGGGGTTGGGGCTGAGACTGAGACGGGTTGGGGCTGAGACTTGGGACTGGGGTTGGGGCTGAGACCTGGGGCAGGGGCTGGGACTGAGACCTGGGGTTGGGGCTGTGGTTAGGACTGGGGTTGGGGCTGTGGTTAGGACTGGGGATGGGGCTGTGGTTAGGACTGGGGCTGGGACCTGGGGCTGGGACCTGGGGTTGGGGCTGGGACCTGGGGTTGGGGCTGGGAAATGGGGTTGGGGCTGGGACTGTGAAATGGGGTTGGGGCTGGGACTGTGAAATGGGGTTGGGGCTGGGACTGAGACCTGGGGTTGGGGCTGGGACTGAGACCTGGGGTTGGGACTGAGACCTGGGGTTGGGACTGAGACCTGGGGTTGGGACTGAGACCTGGGGTTGGGACTGTGGTTAAGACTGGGGTTGGGGCTGGGATGTTGGCTGACCTGGTTGAGCAGTCTCTGGCTGGAGGCTAGAGGATGGGTGAATCTGTATCGGCCCTTGGTGTACTTGGCCCTGATGAAGTCCCCCCTCTGACCCACAGAGGAGTCTGGCAGGATCTGCTCTGCACCCGGCACATTGTGACCCCATACATCATTGGCTGCTTTGTTCCCATAATAGACAAATAGCTATGGAGGAAAGAGAACACAGTTATTAGCAGTGCCTATTTTCACATTACTTTACTTCTGTATTTGGTTATACATACAAGTATTCAGACACCTTCCCTTTTACCACATTTTGTTATGTTACAGCCTTATTCTAAAATTGATTAAATATGTTTTCCCCTCATTACACACACGCATTATACACAATAATGACAAAGCAAAAAAATAGTAATAATAAATTGTTGAAAAGTTAATAAAACTCAACAGATTTATATTATTTACATAAGTATTCAGACCTTTTGCTATGAGACTTGAAATTGAGGTCAGGTGCATCCTGTTTCCATTGATCATCCTTGAGATGTTTCTACAACTTGATTGTAGAAGTCCACCTGTGTTAAATTCAACTGATTTGACATGATTTGGAAAGGCACACACCTGTCTTTATAAGGTCATACAGTTGACAGTGCATGTCAGAGCAAAAACCAAGGCATGAAGTTGAATAAATTGTCCATAGAGCACCGAGACAGGATTGTGTCGAGGCACAGATCTAGGGAAAGGTACCAACAAATGTATGCAGCATTGAAGGACCCCAATAACACAGTGGCCTCCATCATTATTAAATGGAAGAAGTTTGGAACCACCAAGACTCTTCCTAGATCTGGCAGCCTGCCCAAACTGAGCAATTGGGGGAGAAGGGCCTTGGTCAGGCAAGTGACCAAGAACCCGATGGTCACTCTGACAGAGCTCCAGAGTTAATTTGTGGAGACAGGAGAAACCTCCAGAAGGACCATCTCTGCAGCACTCCACCAATCAGGCCTTTATGGTAGAGTGGCCAGACGAAAGCCATTCCTCAGTAAAAGGCACATGACAGCCCGCTTGGAGTTTGCCAAAATGCACCTAATTGACTCTCAGACCATGAAAAATAAGATTATCTGGTGATGAAACCAATATTAAACTCTTTGCCCTGAATGCGTGACGTCTGGAGGAAACCTGGCACCCTCCCTACGGTGAAGCATGGTGGTGGCAGCATCATGCTGTGGGGATGTTTTTCAACGGCAGGAACTGGGACACTAGTCAGGATCAAGGGAAAGATGAACGGAGCAAAGTACAGAGAGATCCTTGCTGAAAACCTGCTCCAGAGTGCTCAGGACCTCAAACTGGGGAAGGTTCACCTTCCAACAGGACAACGACCCTAAGCACACAGCCAAGACAACACAGGAGTGTCTTTGGGACAAGTCTCTGAATGCCCTTGAGTGGCCCAGCCAGAGCCCGGACTTAAACCCAATCAAACATCTCTGGAAGACGGCCTCCCGGGTGGCGCAGTGGTTAAGGGCGCTGTGCCATCAGAGTCCCTGGGTTCGCGCCCAGGCTCTGTCGTAACCGGCCGCGACCGGGAGGTCCGTGGGGCGACGCACAATTGGCCTAGCGTCGTCCGGGTTAGGGAGGGATTGGTCGGTAGGGATCTCCTTGTCTCATCGCGCACCAGCGACTCCTGTGGCGGGCCGGGCGCAGTGCGCGCTAGCCAAGGTTGCCAGGTGCACGGTGTAGCCTCCGACACATTGGTGCGGCTGGCTTCCGGGTTGGATGCGCCCTGTGTTAAGAAGCAGTACGGCTGGTTGGGTTGTGTATCGGAGGACGCATGACATTCAGCATTCGTCTCTCCCGAGCCCGTACGGGAGTTGTAGCAATGAGACAAGATAGTAGCAACAATTGGATACCACGAAATTGGGGAGAAAAAGGGGTAAAATTAAAAATAAATAAATAAAATATATATATATATTTTTTTTTTAAACATCTCTGGAAGACGAGGCTGTAATTGCTGCCAAAGGTGCTTCAACAAAGTACTGAGTAAAAGGTCTGAATTCTTATGTAAAAAACAAAAGTTTTTGCTTTGTCCTTATGGGGTATTGTGTGTAGATTTATGAAGAATACGGCTGCAACGTAACAAAATGTGGAAAACTCAAGGGGTCTGAATAGTTTCTGCAGCACTGTTACAAGGAAGGTCATCTCACCAGAATCAAAGGTTCAGTCCACACTTTACTGTCCAACTTCAGGCTTCTCACTTTGGAGACATGGATGCCCAAAGAGCGATGCTGACCTTAGAGAAACAATAGGGACATAGGTCATATAGAGCAGTGCGTACACATCCTGAGTATCACCACAGTCCTAGCTCACCTGCACAGGCCTCACAGATGACCACCAGCAGGTTAACTGAGGCCCACTCGGGGTTGGCACTGCCACAGTCGGCACACACTTTGTTCCATGGGCTGGCCCAGAGTCGGTGGGCCACCTCGCTGCATGACAGGGCACTGAGGATCACCTGGTTCAGACTCCCCAGCCACACAGCCAGCTCCCTCGATGAGTCTGTGGAGAAACTAGAAATACAAAGACTGTGTTTCTCAGTAGTAAAGCAAGGCGCTCACATACACGGGCCAGATACTGGGATAATCTGATAGAAGAGCAATTGTGTAATAACACAAGTTAGGAAGGGATCCTAACAAAAACCAGATGAACTACACTGTCCTCTGCTGGTTGAAAGCAGCACTGTGGGCTGGGGCTGATCAGACAGAGACAGTGAGAGAGAAAGAGGCGGACACTCACTTGAAGGTTTTGTACGGTGTGATGAGACTGAAGTTATGACGGCCAGTCTGCTTCACTGACGCCACGTTCATGGACACAAAGGTCAGCCCAACCCCCAACTGGAAGTCCTGCACGGCACAAATAACATGAACTGAATGACACAAAATACACTCAAGATGTCCTCCCGAACTGTCATAACAATCATATAGTGATGGAGCTCAGCAGAGCCCTGTTCCCTTCCTCACCTCTTTGTTGTTGTAGATCCATAGGTTGTGTCCACAGATGGCCGCGTACACTCTGTTGCTGCGAGGGTCCTTCATGGTCAGGGCTCCATGCTGCTCCGGAGGGGCTGGGGGGTCCCATCCACGAGAGGCCAGGAGGGACGTCACCCAGCCCTCCTGCACCGCTGGGACCGGGGAGAGGGGTGGAGAGATGCTCAGGCACAGGGCAAAGCACAAAAACAGTAGGAACCAGAAAGAGGAGTTCAAATCCATCAGCAGCTCACCTTTGTTGTGCGCCATGAACTCAAAGTGCTTCTTGCAGAAGTAAAGGGAGAAGCGTCCTTTGTCCTGCTTGCAGACGTTGGTGATGCTTGACACATGGAACACTAGGTCTGTGAACTTGTCCTGCGGCCCAGAAAAAGAGGGGATAGTGTAAAGATACTGGCATAGCCTGGGAGAGACAATAATGATATAACAACGTTATGCCTTAGTTCTAGTCAAAAGAAAGGGCCATTTGGACCATGGTGGTGCTAGTGGTTCACTCACTGTGCGTTTCTTCCAAAATGATACCAACGGTCCATCCAGGGTGGCCCACAGAACATTGTGCCTTCAGGAACCAAAAGTATCTCAATTTTCAAATACATAGAAATTAGGCAATGACATTTGGAAAATAATATCAGAGAACGTGATTTCAGTAAGATGTTGTTGAATAGCAACAGTACATATATCCCAGTGTCCCACATTACCTGCGTCCCTTCCATACATCCAGCCAGCTGGATCGGGACACCACATTCTCCCTACGAGAGGACTCTGCTGCCTGGGTAGCACCACCGCTCGCTGCTGCCTGTTTTCTCCTGCTGACACGGATGGTGGCCGCACTGTGGACAAAGAGAGAAGAAGTTATCTCAAAGAAACATGACAAATATTTAATTAACTGGCAGCTATCTTGAACAAATATGCTATACATTTAATACAGACCCACTGCTTGTACAGTATCTCATGAGTAAATTACAAGACACCTATTGCATAACACACTTCATGTCTTGCACAGAGCACTGCTACACAGGTGAAAACATTCTTAGTGGGGAGGAAGCAGGAAGTATGGGCATGTGTAATACAGTGATCTGAATAGGTAAACAAAGGGGCTTGTAGAGTTCACAGGTGATTAGACAAACAAGTATACCACGCTCAAAATCAAATAGCTACTGTTTCATGTTTGATCCGGGCAACACATTTTTACCTTTACATTACAGTCATTTAGCAGACGCTCTTATCCAGAGCGACTTAAAGTAAGTGAGAGCATACATTTACATACTAGTCCCACTGTGGGAATCAAACCCACAACCCTGGCGTTGCAAGTGCCACACTCTGCCAAGTGAGCCACACCCGAAATGACCACTTCAATTGGTTTTAAATTCTATCACACCCTTAAAACCATGTAATAATATTGAAAACCCATTGAAATTGTATCAATATTGGTAAGTGGCTATGTTAAAATCTCAGTTGATTAGGTATCATTTTACTCTAATTGAACTCCCCATGAAGTCCATCTGTTAACTTGCTGTCTGTCTGCTGTGACGGGGTGCTGTGACGTACCGTGGGATCTTCTGTTTGAGAGGTCTGGTCTGCAGAGACTCCTTTTCCACAGGAGGTTTCCCGCTGGGGACAACACCAACACAAACATGCCCTGACGCCACACTGGAAGAGGCATAGAAGAATGACAAAGCTATTCAACATTTCTAACACCAATTTGTTTCGTGTGACCTGTAGCTTGTTACAGGTAGTTACACACATTGATATACATTTTCTTCCCTGCCTTTAGCCATGGCCTATACTGTTTTGTGGCCTATGCCTTTGCACCTCTTATTTGATACTCACTTGTTCATGTGGGATGGGTTCTTTATTTCTTCAGTAACGGCATCGTCATCATTGGACGATTCAGATCCAGATCCAGGGCATTTTTCCCAGTCAGCTACGTCAGTGATGTAGGGGTCAGTATCCGCAGCCGGACTGACGTAGGGGTCAGTATCCGCAGCCGGACTGATGTAGGGGTCAGTATCCGCAGCCAGACTGACGTAGGGGTCAGTATCCGCAGCCGGACTGACGTAGGGGTCAGTATCCGCAGCCGGACTGACGTAGGGGTCAGTATCCGCAGCCGGACTGACGTAGGGGTCAGTATCCGCAGCCGGACTGACGTAGGGGTCAGTATCCGCAGCCGGACTGACGTAGGGGTCAGTATCCGCAGCCGGACTGACGTAGGGGTCAGTATCCGCAGCCGGACTGACGTAGGGGTCAGTATCCGCAGCCGGACTGACGTAGGGGTCAGTATCCGCAGCCGGACTGACGTAGGGGTCAGTATCCGCAGCCGGACTGACGTAGGGGTCAGTATCCGCAGCCGGACTGACGTAGGGGTCAGTATCCGCAGCCGGACTGACGTAGGGGTCAGTATCCGCAGCCGGACTGACGTAGGGGTCAGTATCTGCAGCCGGACTGACGTAGGGGTCAGTATTCGCAGCCGGACTGACGTAGGGGTCAGTATTCGCAGCCGGACTGACGTAGGGGTCAGTATCCGCAGCCGGACTGACGTAGGGGTCAGTATCCGCAGCCGGACTGACGTAGGGGTCAGTATCCGCAGCCGGACTGTGTGGAGAGAAGGACAACCAGACAGATGGACAGAGTCCATTACTGTCCAGTACTGGGTAAGATGGAGTCACTCCAGAATCAGATCTGAAGAGAAGGAAGTTACACTGGCTTGGATTCTGCTCCGCTGGGCTGGTAATGGCAGGCTTATTTAGGATAATGGCAGGGTTGTCTTCCTTTTCTGCCAGCAAATCATTTGCGGGTGGAATACCTGTGAACCCAAGATAAAATGATGAACAGTAAAAGATGCTGTGTTGTTTGGTGACAAATGAAAGCAGGAAGTATTTCAGAAGTCTGTCACTGAATCACAAGCGTTTGTGTTTAGGAGTAAAAACCAGTTATTCTTGTGTTGCTATTGTGACAGTACACTGCAGCTATGTTTGGCTGTAGGGGTGCTTTACTGGAAGTTAGGACTCAAGCTCAGTATCACATAGAATGCACTTCCTTGACCTCATTGACCTTGAGTAACTCTTTAATGAATGGCACAGAGCAAATCTTGTTTAGCATGATAAAATATTGTTAACTGGTGAGATGTTGAAAGGTAAGCTGTTTCGCTGTGTCTGAGCCAATCAAATATGGCCTGTCATTACACAAGTACAGACAGTTCTAACAAAACTCATCTGATCCCTATCTTTATTATTATAAAATATGTAACTGTTATCATGATGAGCACAAGGGCCTACCTCTGCTATGAATTCCTGTGTCAGGTGTATCATGTATCAAATCCCTTGAAGACAAGTGTAAAAACAAAGAATTAGAAAACAATCCCCAAGAACGTATCAGGTGTTTGGTAAAACAAGTGGACATCACGAGGATCACTCACCGATCAGAAGAGAGCTGGATCTGTGGGCTCCCTCCAGCCCGCTTGTAGCGAGTCCGTGGTTTAGGTACTGGCACGGGCATGTCTGGACCGAAGGGAGCAGACATCTATTTCACAGTAGGATATATTACTGGAGGTCACAAACACATGTCTGAAATTACTCTTTTCCCCCCCAGACATGTCGATTTGATAGTTACTCAACCAAAAGTGAAAGTCAGACAGTAAAATACTACTTGAGTAAAAGTATATGGTTTTAAATATACTTAAGTATCAAAAGTAAAAAATCATTTAAAACTACTTATATTACGCAAAGAAGACGGCACCATTTGCCTTGTTATAAAAATGTCCGATGTCCGGAGAGCCAGGGGCACACTCCAACACTCAGACACTATTTATTAAAGATGCATTGTGTTTAGTGAGTTCGCCAGATCAGAGGCAGTATGAATGACCACGTGTTCTCTTGATAAGTGAGTGACTTCGAAAATGTTCCTGTCCTGCTAAGCATTCAAAATATAATGAGTACTTTGGGTGTCAGGGAAAATGTATGGAGTAAAAAGTGCAATATTTGATTTAGAAACGTAGTGAATTAACAGTAAAAGTTGTCAAACATATAAAGAGTGAAGTACAGATACTCCAAAATACTACATAAGTAGAACTTAAGTTTATTTGACCTTTATTTAACTAGGCAAGTCAGTTAAGAACAAATTCTTATTTTCAATGACGGCCTAGGAACAGTGGGTTAACTGCCTGTTCAGGGGCAGAACGACAGATTTGTACCTTATCAGTACTTTACACCACTGATACTTCATGACAAAGCGAAAACAGGTTTAGAAAATTTTGCAAATGTATTAAAATATAAAAACGGAAATACCTTATTTACATAAGTATTCAGACTCTTTGCTATGGGACTCAAAATTAAGCTCGGGAACATCGTGTTTCCATCGATCATCCTTGAGATGTTTCTACAACTTGATTGGAGTCCACCTGTGGTAAATTCAATTGATTGGACATGATTTGGGAAGGCACACACACCTGTCTATAAGGTCCCACATTTGACACTGCATGTCAGAGCAAAAACCAAGCCATGAGGTCAAAGGAATTATCCGTAGAGCTCAGAGACAGGAGTGTGTCGAGGCACAGATCTAGGGAAGGGTACTAAAAATGTTCTGCAGCAATGAAGGTCCCCAGTGGCCTTCATCATTATTAAATGGAATACGTTTGGAACCACCAAGACTCTTCCTAGAACTGACCGCCCGGCCAAACTGAGCAATCGGGGGAGAAGGGCCTTGGCCAGGGAGGCGACCAAGAACCTGATGGTCACTCTGACAGAGCTCCAGAGTTCGTCTGTGGGGATGGGAGAACCTTCCAGAAGTTTAACCATGTATGCAGCACTCCACCAATTAGGCCTTTATGGTAGAGTGGCCAGACGGAAGCCACTCCTCAGTAAAAGGCACATGACAGCCCGCTTACAGTTTGCCAAAAGACACCTAAAGACTCTCATACCATCAGAAACAAGATTCTCTTGTCTGATGAAACTAAGATTGAAATCTTTGGCCTACGGTAAAGCAGAATCATGCTATGGGGATGTTTTTCAGCGGAAGGGACTGCGAGACTAGTCAGGATCGAGGGAAAGATGAACTGAGCAAAGTACAGAGAGATCCTTGATGAATACCTGCTCCAGAGTGCTCAGGACCTCAGACTGGGGCAACAGTTCCCTTCCAACTGTACAACGACCCTTAGCACACAGCCAAAACGACACAGGAGTGGCTTCGGGTCAAGTCTCTGAATGTCCTTGAGTGGCCCAACTAGTGCCAAGACTTCAACCCGAACATCTTTGGAGAGACCGGAAAATAGCTGTGCAGCGACGCTCCCATATAACCTGACAGAGCTTTAGAGGATCTGCAGAGAAGAATGGGAGAAACTCCCCAAATACAAGTGTGCCAAGCTTGTAGTGTCATACCCAAGAACACTTGAGGCTGTAATCGCTGCTAAAGGTGCTTCAACAAAGTACTGAGTAAAGGGTCCGAATAGTTATGTAAATATGATATCAGTTATTTTTTGTAATCCTGTTTTTGCTTTGTCATTAAGGAGTATTGTGTGCAGATTGACAAGGGATCTTTTTTTAAATCCATTTTAGAATAAGACTAACTTAAAAAGTGAAAAAAGTAAAGGGGTCTGAATACTTTCCGAATGCACTGTACATGACCCTCATTCGTTTATATACACACTACATGACCCTCGTTCGTTTATATACACTACATGACCCTCATTCGTTTATATACACACTACATGACCCTCATTCGTTTATATACACACTACATGACCCTCATTCGTTTATATACACACTACATGACCCTCGTTCGTTTATATACACACTACATGACCCTCATTCGTTTATATACACACTACATGACCCTCATTCGTTTATATACACACTACATGACCCTCATTCGTTTATATACACACTACATGACCCTCATTCGTTTATATACACACTACATGACCCTCATTCGTTTATATACACACTACATGACCCTCGTTCATTTATATACACTACATGACCCTCGTTCATTTATATACACTACATGACCCTCATTTGTTTTTATACACTACATGACCAAAAGTATATGGGCACCTACTCATCGAACATCTCATTCCAAAATCATGGACATTAATATGGAGTTGATCCCCCTTTGCTGCTATAACAGACTCCACTCTGCTGCTTTCCACTAGATGTTGGAACATTGCTGGACTTGCTTCCATTCAATCACAAGAGCATTAGTGAGGTCGGGCACTGATGTTGGGCGATTAGGCCTGGCTCGCAGTCAGCGTTCCAATTCATCCCAAAGGTGTTCGATGGAGTTGAAGTAAGGGCTTTGTGCAGGCCAGTCAAGTTCTTCCACACAGATCTCAACAAACCATTTCTGTATTGACCTCGCTTTGTGCACAGGGGTATTGTCATGCTGAAACAGGGAAGGGCCTTCCTAAAACTGTTGCCACAAAGTTGACTGCACAGAATCGTCTAGAATGTCATTGTATGTTGTAGCTTTAAGATTTCCTTTCACTGGAACTAAGGGGCCCAAACCATGAAAAACAGCCCCAGACCATTATTCCTTCTCCACCAAACTTTACAATTGGCACTATGCATTGGGGCAGGTAGCACACTCCTGGCATCCGCCAAACCCAGATACGTCCGTCAGACTGCCAGATGGTGAAGCCTGATTGATCACTCCAGAGAACGCTTTCCACTGCTCCAGAGTCCAATAGCGGTGAGCTTTACACCACTCCAGCAGACACTTGGCATTGCGATTGGTGATCTTAGGCTTGTGTGCGGCTGCTCGGCCATGGAAACCCATTTCATGAAGCTCCTGAGGAACAGTTATTTTGCTGACATTGCTTTCAGAGGCAGTTTGGAACTCGGGAGTGAGTATTGAGGACAGACGATTTTACGCACTTCAGCGGTCCCGCTCTGTGCACTTGTGTGGCCTATCACTTATAGGCTGGGTTGTTGCTCCTAGATGTTTCCACTGCTCAATAACAGCACTTACAGTTGACCAGGTCAGCTTTAGCAAGGCAGACATTTAATGAACTGACTTGTTGGAAAGGTGGCATCCTATGATTGTGCCACATTGAAAGACACTGAGCTCTTCAGTAAGGCCATTCTACTGACAATGTTTGTCTATGGCGATTGCATGGCTGTGTGCTCGATTGCATACACCTTTCACCAACGGGTGTGGCTGAAATAGCCAAATCCACTCATTTGAAGGTGCATGCTTCCTAAATGTTACAGCAACTATTATCACGTCGTTATTACTTTTAATAATGTCTTGGATTGACGTTAAGGCCTACCGAGACAGATTCTGGAGGTCATTTTATTGCCTTTTTCTACTCAAAGCTTATAGGTAGGCTATAGTTGCTGTTTATTTTAACATTTCACATGGCCTACAAAAACTTTGCGTTCCAGTTTTGTAAATACATTAAAATATTGTTATGATTATTTGATGGGGGGAAAACTGTGTGAATATGAGTTAATAGTTCGTGTTGGAAATGTTGCTCTCAACTACAGTCGTTTAAAGCTTATAAGCTCTGATCAGTTACGGGTGCACTCATGCTGTTCTGTTCAAAGGTGACTAACACCGTAGGCTACCGCACTTGTTTCGAGCACGTGACATAACTAGGACTGACGGTGAAGGCTAGATTTCTGTGTAACTCAACGGTGTTGAGAAAATGCTGAATTAAATGTTACATAAATGATTTGGTAGGCCTAATTAAAATCTTACCTTATCGTTACTCTTCTGTTCTTGTTCAAATGCGATGTTCCGTTCAAAAGAGATCTGGAAACGTTTCCCTCCTGATACTGAAGAGGTTTGTGGTGGCTGTTTAGCTTTCTGTCGACGACGACCGTGTGTAGCCTATGCGGGTAAAAAATCTGTACAGCGCGGTCTCACCTGTATTACCTGTTCAGCGGCTGAGCTAGGTCAGCTGCTGGGCAGGGCTACTAAACGAGTATTAGCACATAGATAACATCAAAGTTCAATCATTGTAAACGTATTCATGAGTCAATAAATAGCTCAATTAACCATACTTATTTAGCATGTACTTGGGCATGTTCAGTGCGCACGCAAACAGACACACACGAACACATTAATTGAATATGGAATATTGTCCTTTGAGGACTATTGGCTTCTACCTTCTAAGAACTGCAAAAAACAAAATGTTAAGGAAACAACTGCTGAACCACACAGACCTACGGTTTATTTTTGATTAAGCTACAATACCGCCCCTAGACAGCCAACACATTTCAAGTTCTAAATCTTGTTCTATAATGACCAATCAAAAATAGTTCCACAATGTTGCAAATGTCATAAAAACAATCACCATAAACTGCATGTTGAAGTCATAAATTGTCATGTAAAAGTGTCTAATTTATTATCTATCTACATTTTGAATAAAAAATGTAGGTAACAAAAAAACACACAGTGAATATACAAGTGAAGGTTTCCAAGTGTTTTGGTTACAATTGAGACAAACTGTAAAATGATATGAGATAGGCAGCAGTTGTCAACAGGATCACTGTTGATCATTTCAACCTTGTGCCAAAGAAACCATACATCAATCAGACAAAGACAAATTGAACAATGATGTTTTAGCAAAGAAACACCAGTATCTCCTGCATACCACAATCAATTTTCGGTTCTAATCTGTTTCCATTTTGGTTTCAATTAAATAATATTGTTCTCTAAACAGTTGTATGCATCTGTCTTTAATTTGCTACCCAGCGTATACAGTTTGCTAGCGTTTGCTGACACAGTAAAATTATACCACCTCTTCTACATTATTCTGATCAGATTGTTTCTCACAGAGCATTGAGTCCCGTGATTTCCCCATCCCCCTCAACTGCTCCCTTCTTCATCTCCTGAAGAGCCACTGCCTCCTTTTTAGCCAGTTTCTCTGCACCCACATTCTTTTTAGCCCTGGAAAGCATTTTCATCACATTTCAAAACATGTCAGAGGTAAATGATATGCAGAGTCACAGTCTCACAACCTTACCATTTCTCCTCCACATCCTCGACTGTGTCAGGAAGAGGGATGTTGAGTGTTTCAGGGAGGAAGAAGGCGATGATGCCAGCCACCACAGCAGCACCTCCATAGATTATACTGGGCAGAGCGGGCAGCATCTCTTCCAGGATCAGCACAGCAGGCGCTGCCATGGAGCCCACCCTGGCCATGGTGGAGGTAAATCCCATTCCTGTCTGTCTGCAGGGGGAGGTGGAGGAGAGGGGGAGGAGGAAGAGGAGGAGAGTGGGGGAGGAGGATGCGGAAGAGGAGGCGGAGAAGTAGGGAAATTGCAAATTAAACACAGAAATACATAATTTACCTAAGTTTTCACACTAATACATGTTAGAATCACATTTGGCAGCGATTACAGCTGTGAGTCTTTCTGGGTAAGTCTCTAAGAGCTTTGCATACCTGGATTGTGCAACGTTTGCCCATTTTGTTATTTTTGAAATGATTTAAGCTCTGTCAAGTTGGTTGTTGATCATTGCTAGACAACCATTTTCAGGTCTTGCCATAGATTTTCAAGTCTATTTAAGTAAAAATTGTGACCCGACCACTCAGGAACATTCACTCTTCTTGGTAAGCAACTCCAGTGTAGATGTGGCCTTGTGTTTTAGGTTATTGTCCCGCTGAAAGGTGAATTAATCTCCTTGTGTCTAGTGGAAAGCAGACTGATCAATGTTTTCCTCTAGGATTTTGCCTGTACTTTGGTGTTGCAAACAGAATGCATGTTTTGGAATATTTGTTATTCTGTTCAGGCTTCCTTCTTTTCACTCTGTCAATTAGGTTAGTATTGTGGAGTAACTACAATGTTGTTGATCCATCCTCAGTCTTCTCCTATCACAGCCATTAAACTCTGTAACTGTTTTAAAGTCACCATTGGCCTCATGGTGAAATCCCTGAGTGGTTTCCTTCCTCTCTGGCAACTGAGTTAGGAAGGACACCTGTATCTTTGTAGTGACTGGGTATATTAATACACCATCCAAAGTGTATTTAATAACTTCATCATGTTCAAAGGGATATTTCATGTCTGCCTTGAATATCCCTTAATGAAGTGGTACCTGATGACAGTGTTGTCTAATGAAGTGGTACCTGATGACGGTGTTGTCTAATGAAGTGGTACCCGATGACGGTGTTGTCTAATGAAGTGGTACCTGATGACGGTGTTGTCTAATGGAGTGGTACCTGATGACGGTGTTGTCTAATGAAGTGGTACCTGATGACGGTGGGGTAAAGCTCTCCAGTAAACAGATAAATACAGGTGAAGGATGCAGAGGTGAAGGCCTTCCCCAGACAAGCCAGAGTAGTCCTAATAGACTGCATGTCTGTGTTGGGATCAAAGGGGTTGTCATTGCCAATCCTTGTCAATAAGTGTTCTCAATTAGATTATCAAAGACAAGACCAATGGCATTTAATTAGACGCGAGCACAGTAGCCAACACAAAATTGTGTGACCATCTAACCTGTGGGGACGAAGATGTTGGTGAATATCATCAAGGCAGACATGAGGAGACATGTTCCCTGAGTGATCCTCCGACCCAGAAAGGTAAGACTCCCCAGAGCCACCAGCTTGGCGGGGAAGTCCACCAGCCCAAAGATGATCTGGATCAGGTAGATGTTCACCCCAAACTTCTGCAGGTCCATTGCTAGGCCGTAGTAGGCAAAACTGGTAGAGAACCTGTAGGGTGAGAGGTCAATCGGATCACTGGAAGGTTTTGTAGATAAGAATAGGCACAAAGGTAACTAGAATGACAAATGAACCTTACCAAACAATGAACCTTACCAAACAACCATAAGACAGAGAGATATTCTTCTCATCACTGTGGTGCGTATCAAGTCGTATGCTGTGTGGGTGGTCTTACTCGACTGGACCTCTTTGTGCATGTGACATTCCAGAACCTGTAATTACACACATGCACATGCACAAACACGCACACACATGCACACACACATAGCCACATGCACACATGCACACATGCCCAAACAGACACACACACACACACAGACACACAAGCAGGTTATAATCCTTCTCTGATGTCCAAGATCACTTCACCCTTCCAGGAACCTCTCAATATGCCTGTATCCTTCGTTGTACCCCAGCCAGCTCTCTCACCTCCACGGTGATCTTCTCTACCATCTCAGGTTTGCCGTTGATCCTGGCCACACGGTGGATGTGTTTCAGGGCCTCGTCAGACCTGCGATTTAGCACTAGCCAGCGGGCAGACTCAGAGTACCACCTTAGGACCAGTTAGGAAAACACAAGAGACATTGTCTCTGGAAACCTTTCAAAGACTGCCATTCACCCATCAATCAAAAGGTAAGACATCCTGAATTGTTCATTCATGATATGGATAAATACCTGTATAGTGGTGCAGTGAAATGGTACGCTCACCAGCTATAGAGGAAGAAGAGGAAGAAGGGAGCGCAGACAGCCATCTGCAGCTTGCGCCAGTCCCTGAGGCTGTGGGCGATGCCCGCCAGGACCATCTGGCCGAAGGTGAAGAAGAAGGACGAGAGGGTGCCCACTAGAGTGCGGGACATGGTGGGAATCCACTCCACCTCTGTGGACAGAAGTCTGTTATGACTCTGTTGTCTTGCGACAGGCAGTGGGTGGAAATCGAACTCTCCAATGTAAAATCATCTGATTCATCTGAACTGGATTTCCCCAGGGTTTTCATTCCCGAACCCACCTCTGGCAAAAGGTAATCAATTTCCCCCTTGAAAGACTTAAAAGGCAGTAACAATTTCCTTATGCTTAAAAGAGTAACAATGTCCTTATGCTGCAAGACCTGATAGTGTGCCAACTTTCACACATCACACAAAAAAAGAGTAGAGCATCTAAGTAGCAGGTAGGCTAGCGGTTAAGAGCATTGGGACAGTAACCGAAAGGTCGCTGGTTTGAATGGTGAAAAATCTGCCAATGTGCCCTTGAGCAAGTCACTTAACCATAATTACTCCTGTAAGTCGCTCGGGATAAGAGCATCTGCTACATTACTCAAATGTAAGTCTCTAGATGTATGGGCTATAGGTGGGGTTGTAGGGAGACTCACTGAGAGAGACTGTGTTGAGGATCACCCCAGATACTGCCATGCCTGTCATGAAGCGGAAGATACAGTAGGTCATGAAGGAAGGTGAGAAGGCCGTACAGGTGCCCAGCGTGGCTAGCTGAAAATAGGACCAGATCAACAAGGCCTTTCGCCCAAATCTAGAGGGGAAAACAAATAGGGGAAACCACAGCAACACTTGCTCAAAAGTCACAAGAACATAATGCATTGTTGTTGTTGGTGGTAACTAAGCACCAAAAATACAAGCCCTACTAAATCATTGAGGAGGGAATGTTCCCTACTGTGAAGTAAATTACATGGACACACAGGTGTGCACAAATGCGCACGCACACGCACACACACACGCACACGCACACACAGGGAAAACTTTGCTTCTGTGAAATTACTAAAAGTTCTAAGTGTGTAAAAATAAATAAGATAAAAGTCTGATATGTAGCAAATGTTAATCTTGTACTTTCAACCAGCTGGGCTCTATTCTGTCCAAGCACAAAGAAGATCAGGGTTCAAGCCAACATTTGTTTTTTTCTGTTAAAGAGTCAATGATGTCCTAGCAATGGATACAGAAGGCTACATCTTAATTAGTAATGTCAGACATCTATTTACAGTACTGATTTAGCTCTAGGTTACCTATTCATAAAGTACACCTGTATCCATTTGTATCACATTGACCACAATCCTTCATCGGGTAAATGCAGTTCCTCTGTACAACCTCTACAACGATAACGTGATGTTCTATAGGACAATATGATGATTGAATTGTTGAATTCCTTTGCCGTGATGAAAATGTTGAACACAATGACGCTATAAGGTATTCCGTGTCTGTGACAGGACGCTGCTCACCTGTCTGACAGCCCTCCAAATATGACAGCCCCTGCCAGGACCCCACCCATATAAATAGTCTGGCTCATCTGTTTCATAGGACGGAGGGTACAGACCAAGTCCCACTGGAAGACAAGATCACAAACCTTTTCTTATAGGCAGGATTGTAATATCACATTCTTTGCCTTGGCATTCAGCAACGACATAAGGGCCACTGTTAGTGAATTATTAGACCTACTGAATGATACTAATAATAATATACACGTTTATTCATAAATCATGCATCATGATGTGTGTTGCGGGAGAAGCACATGTACTTCTATTATTTTATATTATTACACCTACTAATTTATAACCCAGTACGTAAAAAATGCACATGGACAACTCCACTTACCTCTGAGACAACAGTGGACAGAAATTCTGATTTGTCATAGGTCCAGCCATCCAGACATATCTCTGTCTCAAGCTCTGAAAAGTTAGCCTGATGTCCAATGACGCTTACGTTGCTTTCAAGAAGATGCCACTGCGCCTCGACATACCTCGTACACTTGGACAATTTGGTCCCGCTGGCATCCATCGGGATAAAGGCGCGAAGGAGCTCTCTGTCATCCACTTCTGATTGAGAGATGTTTTGACTACTGGCAATAGAAGTCCTATTGGGTATGGTACAGTGATGTCCAGGCATACCAGCTGTGAAATTATTCAACAGATTCTGGCTTGCCATCAGTAGACCAGGGATAGATAACAAGGTAACATGGATCCATTGGAAACGTCCGAACCCGCCAACGTCATTCAAGAGGTCCGCAAAACCCATATCGGTGAGTCTGAGAGGAACAGTAGGCAAGTGTTAGTAGTCTTTAAACTGCTGTAGCAAAGTCTAAGAACAAGGATTGCAAAAGTTAAAAAAAAAAAAGTTATTCGAAGTTATTGGGAAATTATTGAGTGCCGTTATTGTCCTATAAGACAACTCCAAAGGGCCAAGTGGTTCTGATGTGGTGGCCACCGGCTCCAAATCCGCTGCTCAGCGCAGTAGTTAATTTTATACCTCTCTGAAGTTTCACCTGCTACTCCTGCACACGTTTTACAACACTACGGGAGCATCACAATTCTTAACTGAGGTGTTAATGGTTGTTAGACAGCAGATCGAGGTCAGTTGTATTCCTTGAGGGAACGTGACTGCATGAGATTCTGTGAATTTGCATGTGTCCCAAAAAGCCTATAGGTCTATAGAAACAGTGTGACATAGACGTGAATAATAACGGTGATGTTGAATAATATTATTATCCCCATATTGGAGTTCTAACCTAGATTCTCCTTCAAAATTAATGAATGCCACGTAATCGGGTTACACAAAAGCAAAGCAAAAAAGCAACAAAAAAAACAAACACAAAAGCAAAGCCTTTATAATGGAATTTCACAGCAAGGGCTTGTAATGACATGCAAGGGATCAGAGAGAAACTCATTGACATAATAATCCAGCTATGCCACTCAAAGCCGTTGTTTTAGCATGTTACGTGTACAATTCAGCCCTAGTTCATCTCAAATGAGCCTATTGGTGATCTTGGTGTAACATTAAGATGACGGATTCCTCAGATTCAGGCAGAGTTCATAGAAAGGTTTTAGAATATGTACACACAGGCATCATATACTGTATCTTCCTTTGAGATATCCAAGGAGGCCAACCCATGCTACAGACCCACTGCTTGTGTACATAGACGGCTATAAAGTGGCACCCAAGTGCACATAAACAAAGGACGCCCTTGAGCAAGGTACTTAACCCTAATTACTCCGGGTCGCCGCTATAATGGCAGACCCTGGCCGTGACCTCACTCTCCAAGTGTTTCTCATGGAGAATTGGGATATGGAAAAAATACATTTCCAACTCACACATGCGTATTAGTACACACTTGCACATGTGTGAAATAGTACAAATAAGCACCCACCAAATTAAACTTTTTTGTTGCATTATCTAGCCAATCAAATATTGACAACAGGGGTCCTGTGACTGTTAAAAGCTCACAGGGCTGAGGAATCATTGACAGCATGAGAAGACACTTTACTCTGTGGCCTATAGCTACATCTGGATCCTTCCCTCTCTCGTATTGTCGATTGGCCACTTATGAGTTATATCATCTCCACCATTGTCACCATCACTGATTGACCCTCATCATCCAGGGTTGGATTACCCATCAGGCACATGTCCAGGGGCCCCCCACTGATGTTATGTAAAGAACCTGGCATAAACTATGGCAAAATATGTAGAATGTCATGAAATTTGCTTTAAAATTGAATTCTTGTTTTAGCCATAAGGAAAATTTTAGAATTATATCCAGCGGATCTTTCATTACAACAAAAATAGACTCGGCTGATGAGTCACTCCCTGGTTATACATGGCCTTTGTGTGCCGCAAAATTGATGTCATGGTTTAAAATATTACGCTCACTGTCAGTACGAAACACACATTACATTCTCTGTGACATGAGCACATTCATTTGACATTAGGTGGTCATGTCTCGTCGTTGGCTTGGAGGAACGGTAGTCCATACTAGTTTCTTTCCCCTAGCGCCTAACATTACTACATTAATGTACACTCAACTGAAAGATCTTGATACAGTATGTGCAAGCCAGATGGCACTATATCCTCCGTGTTACTTAGCAGAGTAATGTAGTGCCATCGTCATACTCCTTAAACCCATCTTCTCAGGGTTGAGTCATGGAAAAATGCTTTGGCATTTTTCATTCAATAATCAGAGGCAAATACGTAGCGTACTTTTACAAGCAACCTTTTATCTAATCCTCCGATTGCATCATGTGTGATCCTTTACACCGATACGCTAATTCTGTTGGTTTTACCAGCTCTCACACACTGACAAAACAGGATAAATGAGCCGTGACAGCTTGTTGCGACGGTTTCTTTCCTTTTTATTTCAAGTTTGAGGACTTGCTTGCAAAATACTCAGTGCAGATAGCAAACAAGTGTCTTTAGGATGAACTGAGATGATGCTGAAAAGGTTGAGTGCCCCCTCCAAACAAAGACATTACGTCAAACAATTAATTTCCCCCCCCCATCAGACATCATTGCACACATGATAGAACAGCAGAAGGTCACTTTCTTTATTACCACGACTCAGAATGCTCCTCTGCCCAGTTTAAAAAAAATCCATAACAGAGACACCAGTGGTGCAGTCTCACCTAATCTGGATCCCAGCTTTGAGTTCTTTCATAAATAAGTTTTTTTTTTTTTAAATCTTTATTTTATGCCAATTCACAAACTACACCAAATTACTTTTCCCTCAAAAAAACAAACCAGATTAGTGTACAAACATTTGCTTTAAAAAAAATAAAAAATAAAAGCTATACACCATTCTGTATCCTTGAAATAATTAAAAGTTCCCCCTGGCTCAATCAGGAATCATTTGTTAAAGCCCCAATCAGTAGTTGAAACCAAGCGCCCTCCACCATTTCGTTAAAAAGATGAGATATGGGGTTGGAGAAATGTAACCACTGTCAGTCATAGACAGCGATATGGATGCAAGGACAAACAATCCATGATAACAAAATTAGTTATACCAATGCTTTGAGGCTATATAGTGTTAGTTCCCATTTACTTTGTTTACAAACATTGGAGTAAAACAAGTTTATATTTCAGGTTCTGATGGGGTACGACAATTGAACTAAACTCATGAGGCATTTATACATTATATTCTTCAATAATTAATGGTACATATCATTAATTTATAAGTCACAAAATGGATGTAACAACTACAGATTGAGTTATTCAGAATGTGTCTGACTCCAACAACAAATACAAGCATTGCACCCTTTGCAAGTTAGTTACGGTACATTGAATATTGAGCGATGACTTGGCCACAGGTTTGACGCTGGGAATGCATTTGAAAGGGTAGGACTGAAGTTGCAGAATTAGGGAGAGCGCAGTTGTTGAATAGGGGTCATGGACAATCACTCTGCTTTGGTACGCTTCAGTGCCCCTGGAAGTTTATCTTGAAGCCTGAAAAGGGGAAATCATGCTGTACTTCTCACACATACATATACATATATATACATACACATATATATATATATATACACACACACACTGCACCTGGGAAGACAAATCCTTTAGGGTGGTTTAACCAAGAAGAAGCTACTGATGCGGTGTGGTCCTGCATGCCATGTAGAAATTCTATTACCAAAAAACAGAACATGGTGTTCTGTGATTTCACCTCATCTACATATTGATGGTTAGAAAAAGATGTGCCCTTACTTTGCAAGTGTGACTTCAACTCTGGTGCGAATCAGTTCAATGTATTGATCAATCTGGGTCTGAAAGAGAACAAATTGTTAACCAACACAGGTTCATAACAAACATTAGTAATTGTATGTAAAAACAAACTTTCATTCTTACTTTATTTTTGTCATAAACCGGAGGCGTGCTGAATAAGATGACATCAGCTGTCAATGAGAAACAGAGTGGACTCTGGTTAGGCACATTTGTATCTCTGGAGGTTTCCAGATAGCATGGGACACCTCTAACATGCTATTTCAATAAAGCTACAGTATTCATTGAATACTATGGACCTGTTAAGAGAACAATATATTACTGTACCTCTCAAGGCTATTTAAACCATGTCTACTGTACATCATTCAGACCTTGTCCCCTCCCATCTTTAGAGTAAATATAAGTCTGATTGCTCCCCGCAATTATGTAGGCAGAAGTACTGATCTGTACAATACAAGAACATAGACCAGGGATGGGCAACTTGGATGGGGTGCCCCCAAAAAATTTGAACTCATGAGGGGCCAGTGTTGTTCGCGGGTCTGAGTACCCACATGTGGATACACCCCCACATTGCGAGTGAAACATTTTAGGAACCCCCCCCCCCCTCTTGACAGCAGAGAGAAATGTTTGAGTTAACTTTGTGCAATTCTACACATTCTGCCATGGGGTGAAGAGAAAATGTTGCCATTTTAAAGCAAGTTTCCTGCAAGTCTACGTATTTTGCCATAGGGCGGAAACAAATGATCGCAGTTTTTAAATATGTTACCTGAGACTGACGAACAAAATCAAATGGGGGGGGCCCCCCCAGACAGTAATTAGACCATGATAACAAGTTTAGATAGCTGACCGCTAGAATAATTTACCAATCTAAAAATGTTTAGCTGACAATGGGCTAATTGAGTGACTATCAGTGACTGACATAAGAGAAACACCGCAGGTGCACACGCACATTTCCACCTTGTGTATTCTACTATTCTAACTTGCAACAGTAGGTCGAAACCCCGACGGAGTAAATAATAGAAACGGTAAGTGAATTTTTTGTTATTGATTAATCTGAGGGCAGCCAGTTGCCCATCCCTGACACAGGACGACCTACAGAGCCCCATTAGTTATTAACAAACATGACATGTAATGAGAAGTCTAGGTTCCCAGAGGATCGTAAAGAAATGCACGACATGTAATGAGAAGTCTAGGTTCCCAGAGGATCGTAAAGAAATGCATGACATGTAATGAGAAGTCTAGGTTCCCAGAGGATCGTAAAGAAATGCATGACATGTAATGAGAAGTCTAGGTTCCCAGAGGATCGTAAAGAAATGCATGTGCACATTATTAGAACATCAGTGTCTACATGACCGGGTGCAGAACACTTATTTGTGAGCATCAGACAAATGGAAGACTGGACAGTGTGTGATTCTTACCCAGTATGAGGATTGTGATACCATTGAAGACAGCTCCCACATATGTCATCAGCCACATAAAACCAGCCAGCTGCAACAGAGGGACCAGAACATTTCAGAAACCTACCACACCTTATGGATAAATGTCATGACAAGAAAAAGGACATTTTCCTTGGCCACTATCAATCAATTTAATTATTATCTTCTTATTCAAACATTGACTGTGTTTGATATGAGCGTCCCACAATGTTTAGCCTCTATAGTAACTTACTGTTGGAAAAACACACTAGCTGTAATCCACTCCTTCCTTCATCTGATAAACTCTTAATCCCTCATTTGAACATCTGCCAGGCATTTCTTTCTCTGCCACCACATGACAACTTTTCAGGCTTTCTTAGTCAGGCGTAACAATACATAAGAGACCGACTTCAGTGTTGTGAAAAAATCTCCAAAGACAACTGACCACAGTTAAAATAGACCAACAGCTCTTAAGGTGTGCACAATACTACTTTAATTTTACAATTCTAAGCACCTTAAGTCAATTTTCCATCCAGTCAAAATAAACCCTCATTTTGTCCCAAGAGCATTACCCTTCAGCCGAGTAGATGAAACTGGTGAGACTCACAAAACTACTCCCCTTGCTATACATGTCTGACAGAAGATTTCTACATCAAGCACTTCTAGAATGAATCATTTAGATCCAATTGAAGACCATAGCATTGGAAATCTCCAAGACGGCAGTAGCTTATAGCCTAATGAACATTACCTTGAGTGAGTCCACCAGGTCCTCCACCAGCAGCAAGTGTTTGATCTGTTTAACGGCTCGGTTCACATAGGTCAGAAACACATCCACATATTTACGGAAAGTCTCAGGCTGAACAGTTAGGTCCTGCTCCATCAGACCCCTGTGGGAGAAAACGCATCAGTCATCACCTAACAATCAAATCAGACAATGACTCCAAGGGGGTCAAGTTCAATACAAGTAGACTCAGTTCTAATAATACATCCTTGTTTCCCCATGTTCCAACATATCCCAAGTTGAGCGGTCATACTTGAAGGGGTGGCCATCTCCAGACTTCTGCACTGCCTGAATGACAGACTTGTAGATGCGGAAGGTAATTGTGACACAGAGCAGGGCAAGCAGCAGGTAGGACAACACACTGATGATGCTGAAGATGGCCAGGGACAGAAGGACCAGCAGGGACATGCCAAAGGCCACCGCAGACTTCTTGGGGTCCCGCCAGTACACCAGCTCCATCACTGGATGAGGAACAAACAGGATGGAACAGGGGAGAGAGAGTTAATTCTCAAGCCAAACCTGACTGTCAGATGATCACAGATGTCCTTTATAAATCCTAATACTGAAGGAAGGTTTTGATGAGAAACCTGAGAGCATAAAGTTCCCAATTTCCCTCATATGATCTCAGGTATGACCATAACGCCACTGCCAACATGCAGTTCATTCTAGTTGAATGAGTCATGGCTGTGAGGATTATCCATGATACAACACACAGATCTCAGACAGAGTCAAATCTAAAAGGCATTTTCTCAGGGTTCAAAATAATGGAATGGAACACATGGGCAACTCCTTTTCGCCGTTATTTGGTCACGTCATGTTAGTCTAATTCTCCATAGCACCAGGGCATCAGTCCACAATCAACACTGGAAAATCATTTCCCTCAGTTCTCAGGTGAGCGCAACTGGTGGCAAATGGTTATCATTATCCTGAAAAATTTGTAATCCAGTCAACGGTCTCATATCTAGTGAAATTCAGTGGGGACCTACATTTCATTCATAGTTGTCCTAATTCAGGAGTTGTTCACTTTCCCCAAATGGGCTGTAGCCTGCAGCCAGGGTTTTTGTAGTCTAGAATGGTGCCAAAAACATGCGCTTCGACCCAAATGGCCCCTCATCTGTTAACTTGATGCCAGTTCAGGAACCACTAGGCTACATCAATAGCTAGGATTCCATGTGAATATTCTCAAATTCACATTAAGAAAATAAACACATTGTCCCACCATTGGTGTGTTTCCACTAGGGTTGCAAAGGGTCAGAAACTCTGGTAAATGAATCCCTGGAATTTCTGAACTTTTGCTTAAATTCATCAAACAAGTTAGCGTATAACAGTGAAGTGTTTTTGTGGGATACACAAGGCAATTCTAGGTCTTGTGGCCTAATTTTTAGTTAAACTATCCCCAATTCTATGGAATTGCAACCCTCTGCATGCAGTGTATTCTTCCATCACATGTACAGCTGATTCTCAAGATCTTGCACACTAATGAGATGCTATTGAGCCCACACTACTACACTGTCTGAGCCAAGGACTACATGCTTTCTGGTAAGTTTTGATTACAATACTGGGTGGGGTGAATATATTTTATATGACTTACATTTTTGTTTTGTTAACTAGAATAATAGTAGCGTACAGCAAAGTTTGTTTAAATCAATTCTAACTTGTTAACAATTCCTGCTAGTTAGTTTTTGCTACAATGTGGGTTTTAGCTTGCTTGAGCCTGCTTGCCGAGGACTGTTAATTCACCCGTTTCCATACGTTTCATTTGAAAACATTTCTTACAAAAGGAGTTGTTTAATCTAACTTCTTAACTATTTATCTATTCATGGAATGTCAAATTTACAAAAATTTTAATCTATGTATAACAATGAAAGGTTCATTTAACTGTAAAATAAGATAAAAAAATATTCTAAAATATTAGCTTTGAATGCCTGAAATCTATCATCTTGTTGTAGTTAAAGTTATTTTGCAACTGACATGCAGGCATGACAGTTGGCATGAAAAAAATAGGCACAGGGTAGCTAGCTTAAGTTTGGTACCTAGCTAGCACCAATACAACTAGCCTAAAAACAATGACCAGTAGAAACTGCAGTAATCTTCATTATTCTTAGCAATGATTTAGGAATCCTTGTGATTAAGTATTAGCTAGGTAGCCACTTGTTGACCTATTGAAATTGAACTCCAGTTCATGAAGCTAACATTATAGGCAACCAGATAGCTTCATCTGGCTAGTGAGGCTCAACAAGACAGGGTTATGCGTTGTGAAGCTAGCCACAATAAAGATTAGGCACAAGTGGAAGTTGCCATTTGCCTTCAAAATAAAAGGATCTCTTTGAAAGTGATACAGAAGGTTACAATCGGTGGACTCGTGCCATATTTAGACTAATGTTAAATCAAGGTTTGAATGCGAAGCAATAAAATGGGGTATCAGTCTACTCGGTGACACCCACAGAACACAATTGTTCAGAGTTTACACAAATATTAGCGTTGTAGCTCTTATCGCGGGACTGACTGTGTGAAATCACCTCCCCAGTAAGCCTATTTTGTGTATTGACATTCAAATTGCACTGTACAGCTTTACCTAAGGATTGGGGATCAATGAAATGGGGTATATTTTTTCCCCAACATCCTCTCAGAGTTAGACTCCAAAACATCCAGCCAGTATTGTTTTTCCTTGGGAATAGTGTTCAATACACAGGTTGACAATAAATGTGGCTCAATTCAGTTGTTTCAAAGTCCCGCAATAAGAGCTACAATCCATAGGTAAGGCTGTACAGTGAAATAAGTATGTCCCCAATGCAATTCTAAAGTATAATACATCCAGTGTGGTTGCAATAGATTTGTCAAATTAACAACATTGTCTTTTGCTGGTTTTACATAACATTCCAACCTCATTTAGCGTGACCTATTCAATTATGGCATAATTCTACTATTTGTATTCATTTGCATCACTGACAATGGCGTTTGTGGCTGATCCTTATTGTGGCTAGCCTCACATAGATGGGTCCGACCACCATTAATCAAATAAAAACTCTTATATAAATTAGGGTTATTTTTTTATGACACCTAGCTATAGCTACTGAAACCGATGTCGTTTTGCAATATTTTTGAGGAAGACATTGCTTGCATCCATGAGCTAGCTAGCTTTTTTATGACCAGTACTGTAGGTTCACAAGACAACTTTACCAGCATCATAGCATCAGTATTGATGACTTGTGACATATGACATACGAGTGATAATTGAATAAAAACACAAAACATTAATAAACGTGTTAAATTATTGTGTGACGTGCAGTCATATTCAGGTCCTGATTGGCCAAATAGTGTTATTTGATACGCAAAGACTACACTATATTTAGTGTAACCTACCTATATTTACACTATCCTTCAAATACTGAGCAACACATTTACCATTTGTCTCCGTACTCCATAAGTGGTGAAACACTAAAATGTGATAATCTTTGTTCAAATGTATATGCATGAAACATACATTATGGAACACATGCCTCACACTCAGTCATAGTTAGTGGAAATCAAAAGCTGGCCTCCTTATTGTAAGGCACATTGTACACATTTTGCCAAGCTGTTTTTAGCTTCTGAAGCAGCCAAATGGACTTTTACAATAGCTGGCTAGGCTAGTCAAACTGTAACATGGGAGAGACGATATGGACATTACAATAAACTGGCTAGGCTAGTCAAACTGTAACATGGGAGAGACGATATGGACATTACAATAGCTGGCTAGGCTAGTCAAACTGTAACATGGGAGACGATATGAACATTACAATAGCTGGCTAGGCTAGTCAAACTGTAACATGGGAGACGATATGAACATTACAATAGCTGGCTAGGCTAGTCAAACTGTCACATGGGAGAGACGATATGGACATCACAATAGCTGGCTAGGCTAGTCAAACTGTAACATGGGAGAGACGATATGGACATTACAATAGCTGGCTAGGCTAGTCAAACTAACATGGGAGAGACGATATGGACATTACAATAGCTGGCTAGTCAAACTGTAACATGGGAGAGACGATATGGACATTACAATAGCTGGCTAGGCTAGTCAAACTAACATGGGAGAGACGATATGGACATTACAATAGCTGGCTAGGCTAGTCAAACTGTAACATGGGAGAGACGATATGGACATTACAATAGCTGGCTAGGCTAGTCAAACTGTAACATGGGAGAGACGATATGGACATTACAATAGCTGGCTAGGCTAGTCAAACTGTAACATGGGAGAGACGATATGGACATGCCTGGTGCCCAGAATGATGACGTTTGTAGCAAGAGTGGAGGAGAATGAATTCGGTTCAGTTCAGTGAGTCCTCCTGATGACCCCTTCACAGCTAGTTAGTTATACCTGTGCCTAGAAACTTCAGAGTGAATTTGAAACGTGTCTGCCGGAGTTGGGACTGTACAGAATCATTCATTTTGTACAGGAATAATAGTTTAAACTAGACGTTAATCCCGTAGTTGTGATTTTCACCTAATGTACTACAAAAAGTGCTTTAGCCGTCATCCTGGCCTGATATCGGCTACACCATCTTAGCTACATCCCTCTCCTTAACGCGGAGCGAAGGACACTGTGCCGCATCTGTTGCAGCGCATACTCTCCCCATTGAGCAGTAGACTATCAGTGACATCCAGATGGTTACTACCAATATTACAAGTTATTTCTCGTATAGGCTGCCATCGTACTAAAAATAAAATCAAGTGGGATGGAACAAATTTGAGATTGTGACCAATACTACAAGGTATTTCTCCGTAGCCCATCAAAATAAACATCACTTTTACAAGTAACTAGTGCCATGCTGCTGCCAGTAGCCAGCATTTCTAGCTGGAAGGGCTGATCAGAACAACTGACTGAACCGAATCCATTCGTCGCCACACTACACCGCATGACATACGCCATCCATTTGGGCACCAGGCCTGTCCATATAGCCTCTCCCCTGTAACACTGGCTAGCTTTCAATAAATTGGCTGAGCGGTCAAGAGTTACCTCTACATACGACCAAGACAAGTCACATTGCATGCTGCATATTTCAGGTGCACTCGAGCTGATCAGAGGAGAGGCATAGAGGCCTCTTTATCTTATTTCAGTCATCAGCTCGGGTTTTACATTGAGATAAAAGCAGGATATTGGCCACCTTCATGACGAGGGGTATGTACAGGAGTTCTGATTGCGTCCAAGTTTAGGAGTTCAGTAAATTTGCCTAGAGTATACAGTGTTGAAATGTACTAATGAGAAAAATGTGCAAGAATTGAAGGTGCCAAAAATAATGTCATAAGGTTTTACCGTATACACAAAAACAAAACATTACGTTTCTTGGCTCACCACTTACATTTCCTTGACGAAACCACTGAGCTGACAAGGTTGGTTTGATTAATGAAAGCAAAGGGATGGTAACCATGCCTTCCTTGGTCCAATCCTTGTCAGGGTGATTAGAACCATTTTAAAAAGCCTTCAAATAGGGCCATGTGCTCGCGGTCGCTGCTACCCGGGATCCTTGGTATGTCCCTAAACTAACAATACCGTAGCTACATAACATTGATCAGAGATCAACTGGGTGAACAAACGAACTATTGTGGGCTACGGAGCTACTCAAAAATACAAAAGGCTTTCTCTGGTCTTCGGCCTTTGCTAGCTACCAAATTACCCAAACAATTGCTTTATGGTATGGGCAATTCGCAACACTGTTAACCAACAGAGGGACTGTAACGTTACCTATAATATAATAAACCAATAACTAGCTAACGTTAGCCAACATGAGTCCTGTTCAACATGTGATCAAATCGCTAATTCTCTGGGGCACCGTTAGCATTCACACACACACACACACATAAACCCCCCCACGCCATCAATTGTTTGAACATGAATCGCATACGAGTGTGGTTGAGCTGAGCTCGAGCTATTACGGTCAAAATGTTTGCATTCAAAATAAAACAATTCAAAAAATAATAATTACCTACCGGAATATGTGGATTCTTTTGTCGATGAAGCGTTCAGAGAGGACGAGATCTGGCCAGACTGTGTCATCGGATCTGCCATTTTTGTGATGATTTCTACCCAGACAACGAGACAATCAAAATAAACGTACAATCGAAGTGCGTAGCTAGCTAATATGTTCTGTTCCAAATTCTTTCCAATTTTTAATAGATGACTGACGCTAAATGGACTCCTCAAGCCCGTTTGACGCCTTGAAAATGATGTTTCGGAGCACAACGATGGACGTGCCTTCACCACGAAGGGGGGGCTTGGCTTTAAAGGTGTGGTCTCAATATGGTCTAGTCAGTATTACCTTATACCGCATATTTATACAGTGGTTTACTTATGCTACTCTTTTATAAATAATTGTTTAAAAAATCCTGAGTTCATTTTTCCTATATCCATAAAATAACCTTAATAATCACCCAGTCAATCAACCAATCATCTCAAGAACCCCAGGGGCTCTCCCAAGTTTATTCACAGGGTTTACTACCTACCCCTTTATGTGTGTGTGTGTGTGTGTGTGTGTGTGTGTGCGTGCGCGTGTTCGAGTGCGAGAGGGGATTATTATCACAAATATTTTTACTGAAATAGAAGGAAAATATTAAATATAATTTAAACAATAACCGAAATGGGGACCAATTACTATTTTTTGACAAGGCTTTGTGTCACTGAAAACCCCAGAATGTAGATTCTGTTTTCCATTCATGGGCAACAACAATGCCTTATTATTTACAAAAATGTCATGGCACTGGTAGGCTGCCGTTCTCTGAGCATCACAAGGCTGTATAGCTGCCATTTTTATTTCAGCTTTTGCTTCTGATGGTTTGTTGCAGAGGAAGTGCAGACATCTGGATAGGAATCATATAATTAGTGGCTAGAAAGCACTAGTCGAGACATACAGTGCTGCGATGGATGCAATTGGTGTTTCCTACTCGAACCCATTGGAGGACTACGAGATGATTCACCGGATCGGTAGTGGTACATACGGAGACGTATTTAAGGTAGGCCTATTTGAAATAAACCATGCTCTGATATTTTGCAGTCCTTTAGTGAAAATGATGTCTCTTTCGAACAGGATTTGTATCCACCCCACGATTTATAAGATTGTTTTGATATGGCTTTATTGGTATACCTGAGCAGACCCACCTGTTTGATTAAATGGTTATTCATATCCCTAGTCGGTTCCATGTTGACGGGTTGCAGTCAACGTTTAAAAAAATCATGTGATGGTTTTATTAATCAAGAGTGATATAAATTGTTTTGTGATTTTATTTTTTTTCCTGATATAATGTTTGCCAGAAAAGTGGTATTTCACCATCCGTTCTGTCATCAATTTGTGCATGGAGGCAGGCTGCATGGTCTCTCTCCATAACTGTATTGAATGTTTGGTTGACATGTGCACAGAGTTTAACATCAGAATGACTGATGTCAAAACAAGGCTCATTGAAATGCTGAAAAAGCCCTTTCTATTGGTCTACCCCGGTCATTTGTTGAAAAAGGTCCAGCACACTAAATTATGAAATGCACTCCACTGTTAAATCTTACAATATGGTTAGCTGAGATGGTGACTAGAAGGGAGCAGTTGGCAACAGGAAACTAACAATGAGTTGAGAAAGGAAGAAGTGTCATCTGTGAGAAACTCACTGTACACATGAAGCCAGTACCCTGACTGATAGCATAATATTTGGAATGGCCAGCAAATATAGTATTTTCACTGTAGCTTCACTGTCATAGCACATGACACCCAAGACACCCTTGTAAAGTATTGGAGAGAGTTCTGTAATGAATGTACTTTTTCTAATTGAAAAAATAAAATGAGTAGATCATTATGAAATTAGGGAACGATTGGTCGCCTAGGTCCTGTTTGGTAAGTGATCTTGCAATAATAGCCGAGGTAAAAGTTCTGCTGCAATATGATACATGCCTTACATCTCCGGAAATCTTTTACTACAGAAACAAAACAGGAAGTGAGTACCGTTCCGTAACAGATGTCTTTTTTTCAAAGGTAGCAGTTCTTCTATTGGTGACAGGAGCCTCATTGTTCCCTGGTGGCCGTTTGCTGCTTTGCTTGGTAACAGAAGCATGGTGTCTGTATGATCTGTAGACCAGTGGAAGCTGCATAGGAGAGGACGTGGTATAATAATGTCTGAACGAAGCTAATGGAATGGCATCATGATCTGTAGACCAGTGGAAGCTGCATAGGAGAGGACTGTGTATAATAATGTCTGAACGAAGCTAATGGAATGGCATCATGATCTGTAGACCAGTGGAAGCTGCGTAGGAGAGGACTGCGTATAATAATGGCTGGAACAGAGCGAATGAAATGGCATCAAACACATAGAAACCATGTGTTGGATACCATTCCACATATTCCGCTCCAGCCATTACCACAAGCCCGTCCTCCCCAATTAAAGTGCCACCAACCTCCTGTGCTGTAGCCATACAGTGAGGGTGTTCTTTCCTTTATCAACCAGGTTTTCTCAGAAAGAGAAAGTGTGAGCACAAGGCCTACAAATAAGATAATATATCTGGAAATATTTTAACTACTGATGCGTGGTAGGCTACTATTCCTTTTCCCATTGTAGAACTGAGATGCTGTGACACTCATGACTTCAAAGGTCATGTCACTACCTATAACGTTCACAGCAAGAAGTGAAACCACAATGTCATATGATCAGAATAAAACATTTTTTTTGTTTTGTTGTACTTTGTCTTCTTTATAGGCACGAAACATCAAGACATCCGTGATCTCTGCAATCAAAGTTGTAAAACTAGATCCTGGTAGGATATTTATCCCAAATGTGATTGTGTTTATCTTAAAGGCCCGGTGATTCTCCTTTGTTTAATGTATATTTACACACTGTGAGTTTGGAATAATAGTGTGTAAATGATGATTATGCCCTTTTATAGAGTTGTTTGAAAGGACTGCCTGAAATTTCTGCCTGTTTTGACGGGATTGAGTTTTGGCCTGCCTGGTGACATCACCAGCGTATAATGTTAATACACCAACGAGAAAGAGGGCTCCAAACCTATCTGCCAATAACAGCTAGTTTTCAGTTTTCCCTTCCCCACTCAGACCACTCCCAGACAGTCCTAGCTAAATTCTTGCTTGAAAAATTATCTTTGCTAAGAAGCTATTTTTGGTTATTGTTTTTCAATTAAAATGGTCAAAAATCACAGTAAGGTACTTAATTGTTACCCAGATATGATATGATATTGAGATACAAATATCTGCATTGGACCTTTAATCACATTGTGGTGAAGTCGTGATATTCCAGTCTTTTCTCATCTCTCTCTTCAGGTGATGACATCTTATCTATCCAGCAGGAGATTACCATGATTAAAGAATGCACTCACAAGAACATTGTGGCCTATTTCGGCAGCTACCTCAGGTTTGGTCTGCAATCAAACATTACGTTGAAACTTGATATGAAATGCAATGAGGTATTCCATTTAATAGTGGTGGGGAAAGTACCCAGTTGTCACACCTAAAAGGTACTGTACCTTAATAGAAAATAGCTTAATTAAAAGTGAAAGTCACCCAGTAAAATACTACTTGAGTAAAAGTCTAAAAGTATTTGGTTTTAAATATACTTAAGTATCAAAAGTAAAAGTATAAATCATTTCAAATTCCTTATATTAATCAAACTATGCGGTTTATTTATTGATAGCCAGGGGCACACTCAAACACTCAGACATAATTTACAAACGAAGCATTTGTGTTTAGTGAGTCCGCCAAATCAGAGGCAGTAAGGATGACCAGGGTTGTTCTCTTGATAAGTGTGTGAATTGGACCATTTTCCTGTCCTGCTAAGCATTCAAAATGTAACATGTACTTTTGGGTGTCAGGGAAAATGAATGGAGTAAAACTTCCATTATTATCTTTATGAATGTAGTGAAGTAAAAGTTGTAAAACAAAATACCCCAAAAAACTACTTAAGTAGTACTTTAAAGTATTTTTTTACTTAAGTACTTTACACCACTGTCCTTTAACGGCATGCCTCTTCCTTTGATAGAAATAACAAGCTGTGGATTTGCATGGAGTACTGCGGAGGAGGTTCCCTGCAGGACATTTATCATGGTAGTTAATACATGGCTCTGGTGTATATGAATGGCATCATCCAGTGTTCAAGTAAAGATTCAACCAGGAAAATATGTACAAATATATATATTTACTCCCAAAAATATGGGGGATTGGAAATGATGCAGAAAATTACATTGATGGAATCCACAATCAATCTGCAATATTAAAGCTGATCATTTTTTTTAATGATGGCCCTGACATACTTCATTGTTATGTTTCCATAGTTGCTGGCCCCCTGAATGAGAGGCAGATTGCATATGTGTGCAGGGAAACACTACAGGTAAGCATGAAATTATATGCAGCTTTATTCATTGGCTGAGGCGTTCAACCATTTTCTACTGTGAAACCTTCTATTTGGATGTAACATTATTCACATTATAAATTCATAAACGTCCTGCTTGACTGTTGCTCTGGGGTACAGTGCCACACTCTAAAAAATAAAGGTGCAAGTTGGAACCAAATAAGGTTCTTGAGAGCAATGCCATAGGGCATGGGTATTCAACTTTGACCCTACGAGGTCCGGAGCCTGCTGGTTTTCTGTTTTACCTAATAATTAATTGCACCCACCTGGTGTCCCAGGACTAAATCAGTCCCTGATTAGAGGGGAACAGTGAAAAAAAGCATTGGAACTGTCTTTGAGGTCCAGAGTTGAGTTTGAGGGCCATAGGGTAACCATTTTAGGGTCTCTGAAGAACCATTCAAAAATCCAAACCAGAAATGTATTTGGCCTTCCAGGACTGGAATTGAATAGCCCTGCTGTAGTGTTTTAAGCCTTATTTTCATATTTCTCAGTGCCTTTTGAATGGATTTGAGTTACCAGTACCACCCATGACTGTGTTTGCTACTGAGAGAGACATGGTTGTTGCATTCATTCATTTACAGTCATGTGGCGTTCACAAAGTGACAAAACAATACATATTTCATAAGGACTTATTTTAAGGGCCTCTTAAATTACATTAAGCTGGCTTGCAAAGTGATTCCTATTGGAATCCAGCCTGAGTGGGGATATCCAATATTTTGAACTTTTATTCACATGCAACCTGCATTCAGAATGACTACCAGGGTTGAGAAGATTAAGGTATGAGACGACCTTAAACATCTTAACTGGAACAGATTGGAATAGTTTAGAAAAATGTATATTATATATTTGAGTAGCATGATATTCAATTAATCAATCAATGTGCATGCAAAAACATAGATATCGAAACAAACAATTCTAAAAACCAACCTGCAATAGAGCATGCTGGGAAATAGATTAATTATGGGTGTGGTTTTGGTTAAACTCTGGTTATTAACACCAACACTGAATGTATTTTACACCAGTGAGTGGTACTACCCCCCCCCCCCCCCCCCTTTAAATCAATGGTTCTTTATCAGGCAAGAATTCTCCAGAACATTCATTTTTTTCAGTGTGGTGTTATTGGGTTTTCTGTGTTTATAGGGACTGCATCACTTACACGAGACTGGGAAAATGCATAGAGATATAAAGGTAATGTATTGTTGGATATAAAACATGTAAACAGTTTACTCTACCCCTCATCTGAATTGAATCATTTTGGTCTGGCGTGTTGGAACTACTCCTTCATACTTACTGAAATCTAATATTTAAGTGTGTGTGTGTGTGTGTGTGTGTGTGTAATTGGAGCTGTGGGCGGTCCTCATGAGAGAGCATGAGACGGTGCACTCATTGTGTCACTGTGGGTTTTTCACAGGGAGCAAACGTTCTTCTGACAGAGCGAGGAGATGTCAAACTGGGTCAGTGACTGTCAACCACCCTCACACTGTCACTCACTCTCACACATCCTCTCTGCCTCTCCCATAGACGCACTCAAAAACAGATCTACTAAAATACTTTTTCTCCAACTCTCTCACGGCATCTTTTTTTCCCCAGCGGATTTTGGCGTTGCAGCTGAGATCAACGCCTCCGTTGCCAAGAGGAAGTCATTCATAGGCACGCCTTACTGGTGAGTGATCTAAGTTCGTCCATGGTACCAAAACAAGGCCATTGATCATGGTTTACCATAGTTATCCACGGGCAGCTTTGCTCTTTTAGGATGGCACCCGAGGTGGCAGCAGTGGAGAAGAAAGGTGGCTACAACCAGCTATGTGACATCTGGGCAGTGGGCATCACCGCTATCGAGCTGGCAGAGCTTCAGCCTCCCATGTTTGACCTGCACCCCATGAGGTGAGGGCACCGTTGCTGGGATGTCACCTCTCATTATTATCAGTATACAGATTCAATCTAGTTTCATCTATCCAGTCATATTAACAGATCAGATTTAGATCATTAACACTGCATCATGTTTCATCAACAGGTTAAGTACATACAATTTTTTTTGTTCTTTTTTCCCAGGGCCTTGATGATGATGTCAAAGAGCAGCTTCCAGCCACCCAAACTAAAGGACAAGGCCAAATGGTTTAAGTTATTTTATAGTTAAAATGTCATATGAGCTCCAGAACCGAAAGTACACTGCTAAAAAAAAATAAAGGGAACACTAAAATAACACATCCTAGATCTGAATGAATGAAATATTCTTATTAAATACTTTTTTCTTTACATAGTTGAATGTGCTGACAACAAAATCACACAAAATTATCAATGGAAATCAAATTTATCAACCTATGGAGGTCTGGATTTGGAGTCACACTCAAAATGAAAGTGGAAAACCACACTACAGGCTGATCCAACTTTGATGTAATGTCCTTAAAACAAGTCAAAATGAGGCTCAGTAGTGTGTGTGGCCTCCACGTGCCTGTATGACCCCCCCTACAACGCCTGGGCATGCTCCTGATGAGGTGGCGGATGGTCTCCTGAGGGATCTCCTCCCAGACCTGGACTAAAGCATCCGCCAACTCCTGGACAGTCTGTGGTGCAACGTGGCGTTGGTGGATGGAGCGAGACATGGCGTCCCAGATGTGCTCAATTGGATTCAGGTCTGGGGAACGGGCGGGCCAGTCCATTGCATCAATGCCTTCCTCTTGCAGGAACTGCTGACACACTCCAGCCACATGAGGTCTAGCATTGTCTTGCATTAGGAGGAACCCAGGGCCAACTGCACCAGCATATGGTCTCACAAGGGGTCTGAGGATCTCATCTCGGTACCTAATGGCAGTCAGGCTACCTCTGGCGAGCACATGGAGGGCTGTGCGGCCCCCCAAAGAAATGCCACCCCACACCATGACTGACCCACCACCAAACCGGTCATGCTGGAGGATGTTGCAGGCAGCAGAACGTTCTCCACGGCGTCTCCAGACTCTGTCACATGTGCTCAGTGTGAACCTGCTTTCATCTGTGAAGAGCACAGGGCGCCAGTGGCGAATTTGCCAATCTTGGTGTTCTCTGGCAAATGCCAAACGTCCTGCACGGTGTTGGGCTGTAAGCACAACCCCCACCTGTGGACATAGGGCCCTCATACCACCCTCATGGAGTCTGTTTCTGACCATTTGAGCAGACACATGCACGTTTGTGGCCTGCTGGAGGTCATTTTGCAGGGCTCTGGCAGTGCTCCTCTTGCTCCTCCTTGCACAAAGGCGGAGGTAGCGGTCCTGCTGCTGGGTTGTTGCCCTCCTACAGCCTCCTCCACGTCTCCTGATGTACTGGCCTGTCTCCTGGTAGCGCTTCCATGCTCTGGACACTACGCTGACAGACACAGCAAACCTTCTTGCCACAGCTCGCATTGATGTGTCATCCTGGATGAGCTGCACTACCTGAGCCACTTGTGTGGGTTGTAGACTCCGTCTCATGCTACCACTAGAGTGAAAGCACCGCCAGCATTCAAAAGTAACCAAAACATCAGCCAGGAAGCATAGGAACTGAGAAGTGGTCTGTGGTTATCACCTGCAGAACCACTCCTTTATTGGGGGTGTCTTGCTAATTGCCTATAATTTCCACCTGTTGTCTATTCCATTTGCACAACAGCAGGTGAAATGTATTGTCAATCAGTGTTGCTTCCTAAGTGGACAGTTTGATTTCACAGAAGTGTGATTTACTTGGAGTTGCATTGTGTTGTTTAATTGTTCCCTTTATTTTTTTGAGCAGTGTATATACTGTATGTTACTGTGAGTGTCTAGGAGTCCATGTGGTAATGACCAATAACTATCTGTTTAGGTCTGCAGACTTTCACAGCTTTGTGAAAATATCCCTCACCAAGAACCCTCGCAAGAGGCCCAGTTCGGAGAAACTGTTACAGGTACTACCTCAGAGTTCCATCCTTTTAGAGGAGCGCAACAAAATAGCATCAACGTTAATAAAAAAACTGGTGAATTCATGTCCCTAGTGGAAAAACTGTTCTGTAGTCCTTTGGGTGACAGACTCCCCACATTATCTACGTTTTCTCTTCAGCACCCCTTTGTGTGTCAGCTGCTGACCAGGACTCTGGCCATTGAACTGCTGGACATGGCCAGCAACCCTGTTCTGCAAACCACACACACTATGGATGAGAGTGATCTTGACGTGAGCATGTCCCCCTATCCTATCCTACCCTTTCCTGAAATGTATGCTTGGGCTCAACAATATATGATGTGGATTACTATACTACTAAGATGAATATGTCACTAATGATCTGTATGTGCTGTGTATGTTGTTGTTGTGTGGGTTTGCAGACATGCAGTGCATTCCCTGATCAGATCCATTCCTTAGCGAAACACCTGCCGGTCCAAAGGACTCCGTCTGAGGAGCAGTGTGAGTAACTACAGATGTAGGATCTTAATTTGATCACCCTGTTCCAGAAACATGGAGTGTATTTGAGGTTCATAAAGGCTTCTGAAGTTTGTAATTTGCACTTAGAAATTTCAGAATTGATTTTCCCTCATGAAAAATGTATCAACCTCTACAAACATGTATATTTAATTATATTCCACATAATAACTAACATCCTGTTGCTGCAGGATTTTTTTCCTGAAGTAGCAAACTCACCTACTCAAATTAAGATACGGCATCTGTATAGCCTCTCAGATCCTTAGCCTCTCAGATCCTTGCCCTCTAAGCACAGCTCCTCAAGGACTCTGTTACTGATGAGCCATTGTTATGGCCAATGTAGCATTACATTACAGCATCCAGGGGCAAGCAGCCAAGGTCAGTAGGACACGAGGGGATAGTCACTGGTATCTATTCACAGAAAATGAAAGAGCGTAGTGTGAGAACAAGTGTGTTTTTGTTTACTGGTATCTCATATCATTGTCATAACAAAAATATATGATTATGATGATGATAATGATGATTATCAACTACAGAGTTTATTTCATAAACTCAGCAAAAATAGAAACCTTCTCTCACTGTCAACTGTTTATTTTCAGCAAACTTAACATTTGTAAATATTTGTATGAACATAACAAGATTCAACAACAGAGACATAAACTGAACAAGTTCCACAGACATGTGACTAACAGAAATGGAATAATGTGTTCCTGAACAAAGGGGGGTCAAAACCAAAAGTAACAGGCAGTATCTGGTGTGGCCACCAGCTGCATTAAGTACTGCAATGCATCTCCTCCTAATGGACTGCACCAGATTTGCCAGTTCTTGCTGGGAGATGTTCCACCAAGGCACCTGCAAGTTCCCAGTCATTTCTGGGGGGGAATGGCCCTAGCCCTCACCCTCTGATCCAACAGGTCCCAGACTTGGTCAATGGGATTGAGATCCGGGCACTTCGCTGGCCATGGCAGAATACTGGAATTCCTGTCTTGCAGGAAATCACGCCCAGAACGAGCAGTATGGCTGGTGGCATTGTCATGCTGGAGGGTCATGTCAGGATGAGCCTGCAGGAAGGGTACCACATGAGGGAGGGGGATGTCTTCCCTGTAACGCACAGCGTTGAGATTGCCTGCAATGACAACAAGCTCAGTCTGATGATGCTGTGACACACTGCCCCAGACCATGACGGGCCCTCCACCTCCAGATCCTGCTCCAGAATACAGGCCTTGGTGTAACGCTCATTCCTTTGAAGATAAATGCGAATCTGACCATCACCCCTGGTGAGACAAAACCGCGACTCGTCAGCGAAGAGCACTTTTTGCCAATCCTGTCTGGTCCAGCAATGGTGGGTTTGTGCCCATAGGCGACGTTGTTGCCAGTGATGTCTGGTGAGGACCTGCCTTACAACAGGCCTACAAGGCCTCAGTCCAGCCTCTCAGCCTATTGTGAACAGTCTGAGCACTGATGGAGGGATTGTGCATTCCTGGTGTAACTCGGGCAGTTGTTGTTGCCATCCTGTACCTGTGCCACAGGTGTGATGTTCGGGTGTACCGATCCTGTGCAGGTGTTGTTACACATGGTCTGCCACTGCGAGGACGATCAGCTGTCCGTCCTGTCTCCCTGTAGCGCTGTCTTATATGCGTCTCACAGTACAGACATTGCAGTTTATTGCCCTGGCCACATCTGCAGTCCTCATGCTTCCTTGCAGCATGCCTAACGCACATTCACGCAGATGAGCAGGGACCCTGAGCATCTTTCTTTTGGTGTTTTTCATTGTCAGTAGAAAGGCCTCTTTAGTGTCCTACATTTTCATAACTGTGACTTTAATTGCCTACCGTCTGTAAGCTGTTAGTGTCTTAACGACCGTTCCACAGGTGCATGTTCATTAATTGTTTATGGTTCACTGAACAAGCATGGGAAACAGTGTTTGAACCCTTTACAATGAAGATCTGTGAAGTTATTTGGATTTTTCAGAATTATGTTTGAAAGACAGGGTCCTGAAAAAGGCACGTTTCTTTTATAAATTTTTTTTGCTGAGTTTATTTAAAGGTGCTATTCTGGATCATAATTGTATATGTGTGTTTTCCAGTTGATCTGCTGAAATTTGGGCCTCCCATGAGGAAGGAGACTGAGCTCTCTCCTGACCTGGTGAGGATTATCTGTGTCTAACCTCTATGTTCCACAAACAGCAGGTTGAACATAGAAAAACTATTTATTTATTTGTCAAATTGTCAGTGCATGAACATATTTTCCCCAACAGGGATCATATGACGAATGGAGCATTACAGGAGATGAGAAGAACTCACCGTAAGCTATTATTTCTCACACTTCCTATGTGACATCAGCCGTAATAAATCACAAATGAAAGCAACAATAACTGAATCTACTCTACATTTGAGGTGCAGAAGTCTACTGGAGTGTGTTGAGGAAGCGTTACTTGAAAGGTGAGGCTATAAGACATTCCATATACATCTCTTTTATAGCACTTACCTACCTACTGTATTGTGTCTGGAAGGTAAAACAACCTTACCTACCTACTGTATTGTGTCTGGAAGGTAAAACAACCGTACCTACCTACTGTATTGTGTCTGGAAGGTAAAACTACCGTACCTACCTACTGTATTGTGTCTGGAAGGTAAAACAACCGTACCTACCTACTGTATTGTGTCTGGAAGGTAAAACAACCGTACCTACCTACTGTATTGTGTCTGGAAGGTAAAACAACCGTACCTACCTACTGTATTGTGTCTGGAAGGTAAAATAACCTTACCTACCTACTGTATTGTGTCTGGAAGGCAATAACACACCGAAGGAAAAAAAGAACAAAATATAATTTCCATTACAAACAAACAAACAAACATACCAAGTAAAATAATACTGCACGTTCACACCACTAGACATTTTTAATTCCCATAACATAGTATATTTGTGTCTGTTTGATATCCCTTGCAGGAGGTTAACCATAAAGAGAGCGCCCTCTGCTGAGGTGAGCGAGAACTACAGACTATCATCAGCCTCTCAGGCACTCAACAATGTTTTTTTGGAACCACACCAGTGTCTGTGTTCATCTGTTGCAGCACTCTCCTGAAGATGAGGATATGGATAAAAGTGGTACCGTGAAGCGGAGTGGGGTCCTCAGCCCTGCCTTAAGGCATACCATCTCCCCATCCACTGACTCGACTCCTCCCACTGTCACACCTTCAGTCGCAGACTCCGCCCTGGCTGAACCCTCTCTCTTCAACTCCACTATCTTCTCAGACCTCTCACTTTCCTCCAACTGCTCGTTTGAAGGTACAGCACCGCACACGACACACCCAGGAACGCTAAAACAATCTATGACATCATCGCGTAACAAGTAGTGAAATCAACTGCTTGTCATGTATACTATCTGCATGACCAATTTAAGAACGGTCTCAAACCCATAATCCTGAGACGCTATGCCGCACTGATGGGTCTGTGTGTTCCTGCAGAGGGCAGTGAGTCAAAGGGACGTTGGCCGGGAGAGACATCCTACATGGCCCTGGGGCCCCCACTGTCTCCAGAATGGAGCACACTGAGGAGGAGAACGGAGGACTCGGTGAGACACCATCAACAAGTCACTGACAGCACTTTTCAATTCCTATTTTGTGCACACATGATGACAGATGATCTATCGTGGAATTTGTTTCTCCTTCAGAGAGGTGATTGCCATGGACTTCCACCCACGCCCAAAGTCCATGTAAGTCAAGATGTCTGGATATACAGCCACCAAAAAATAAAATACGTGTTTAGTTTTAATGTCATGTGCAAAAGTACAGTGAAACGCCTTTCTTGCAAACTCAAAACCCCAAAATGCAATAATCAATAACAATTTAATACTAGGAAAAAACACGAGACATAAGAACACAATAAGTAAGTAAGCATATTATATACAGGGTCAGTTCCATATTTACAATGTGGAGGGATGGAGGTAGATATGTATAGGGGTAAGCATACTATATACAGGGTCAGTTCCATATTTACAATGTGCAGGGATACTGGAGTGATGGAGGTAGATATGTATAGGGGTACGGTGACTATATACAGGGTCAGTAGGAGGTAGATATGTATAGGGGTAAGCATACTATATACAGGGTCAGTTCCAATACCATATTTAAAATGTGCAGGGATCCTGGACCTAATATTGTGTACAATATGTTTTTTGTAGTGATTCATATGTTGATGATGTAAAGAATATTTACTGGTATTAATGAGGAGCAACTAGACGTTGCACTTGATACATTTATAAAATTGCTTATTCCAGTTACTAATAAACACGTACCCATTAAGACAATAACTAAAAATGGTTAAATCTCCTTTTTTAATTTATTTAATTTCACCTTTATTTAACCAGGTAGGCTAGTTGAGAACAAGTTCTCATTTGCAACTGCGATCTGGCCAAGATAAAGCACAGCAATTCGACACATACAACAACAGTTACACATGGAATTAACAAAACATACATTCAATAATACTGTAGAAAAAAATAAAACAAAAAGTCTAAATACAGTGAGTGCAAATGAGGTAATATGAGGGAGTTAAGGCAATAAATAGGCCATGGTGGCGAAGTAATTACAATATAGCAATAAACACTGGAATAGTAGATGTGCAGAAGATGAATGTGCATGTAGAGATACTGGGGTGCAAAGGAGCAAGATAAATAAATATAGTATGGGGATGGGCTATTTATAGATGGGCTATGTACAGATGCAGTGATCTGTGAGCTGCTCTGATAGCTGGTGCTTAAAGCTAGTGAGGGAGATATGAGTCTCCAGCTTCAGTGATTTTTGCAGTTTGTTCCAGTCATTGGCAGCAGAGAACTGGAAGGAAAGGCGACCAAAGGAGGAATTGGCTTTGGGGGTGAACAGTGAGCGTGCTACGAGTGGGTGCTGCTATGGTGACCAGTGAGCTGAGACGAGGCGGGGCTTTACCTAGCAGAGACTTGTAGATGACCTGTAGCCAGTGGGTTTGGCAACGAGTATGAAGCGAGGGTCAACCAACGAGAGCGTACAGGTCGCAGTGGTGGGTAGTGTATGGGGCTTTGGTGACAAAAATGGATGGCACTGTGATAGACTGCATCCAATTTGTTGAGTAAAGTGTTGGAAGCTATTTTATAGATGACCTCGCCGAAGTCGAGGATCGGTAGGATGGTCGGTTTTACGAGGGTATATTTGGCAGCATAAGTGAAGGATGCTTTGTTGCGATATAGGAAGCCGATTCTAGATTTAATTTTGGATTGGAGATGCTTAATGTGAGTCTGGAAGGAGAGTTTACAGTCAGACACCTAGGTATTTGTAGTTGTCCACGTATTCTAAGTCAGAGCCGTCCAGAGTATTGATGCTGGATGAGCGTGCAGGTGCGGGAAGTGATCGATTGAATAGCATGCATTTAGTTTTACTTGCATTTAAGAGCAGTTGGAGGCCATGGAAGGAGAGTTGTATGGCATTGAAGCTCGTCTGGAGGTTAGTTAACACAGTGTCCAAAGAGGGGCCAGAAGTTTACAAGATGGTGTCGTCTGCGTAGAGGTGGATCAGAGAATCACCAGCAGCAAGAGCAGTTTCATCATCGACGCATACAGAGAAAAGAGTCGGCCTGAGAATTAAACCCTCTGGCACCCCCAGAGAGACTGCCAGAGGTCCGGACAACAGGCCCTCCGATTTGACACACTGAACTCTATCAGAGAAGTAGTTGGTAAACCAGGCGAGGCAATCATTTGAGAAACCAAGGCTGTCGAGTCTGCCAATAAGAATGTGGTCATTGACAGAGTCGAAAGCCTTGGCCAGATCAATGAATACGGCTGCACAGTAATGTCTCTTATCGATTATGATATCGTTTTGGACCTTGAGCATGGCTGAGGTGCACCCATGACCAGCTCTGAAACCAGATTGCATAGCGGAGAAGGTACGGTGGGATTCGAAATGGTCGGTAATCTGTTTGTTAACTTGGCTCTCAAAGACCTTAAAGACAGGGTAGGATAGATATAGGTTTGTAGCAGTTTGGGTCTAGAGTGTCACCCCCTTTGAAGAGGGGGATGACCTCGGCAGCTTTCCAATCTTTGGGAATCTCAGACGGTACAAAAGAGAGGTTGAATAGGCTAGTATAGGGGTTGCAACAATTTCAGCAGATCATTTTAGAAAAGAGGGTCTAGATTGTCTAGCCCAGCTGATTTGTAGGGGTCCAGATTTTGCAGCTCTTTCAGAACATCAGCTATCTGGATTTGGGTGAAGGAGATATGGTGGGGGCTTGGGCGGGTTAGGGGTAGCCAGGTGGAAAGCATGGCCAACCGTAGAGAAATGCTTATTGAAATGCTCAATTATAGTCGATTTATTTGGTGGAAACAGTGTTTCCTATCTTCAGAGCAGTGGGCAGCTGGGAGAGGTGCTCTTATTCTCCATGGACTTTACAGTGTCCCAGAACTTTTTTGAGTTTGTACTACAGGATGCACATTTCTGTTTGAAAAAGCTAGCCTTAGGAAAGCTAACTGCCTGTGTATATTTGTTCCTAACTTCCCTGAAAAGTTGCATATCACGGGGGCTGTTCGATGCTAATGCAGAACGCCACAGGGTGTTTTTGTGCTGGTCAAGGGCAGACAGGTCTGGAGTGAACCAAGGACTATATCTATTCCTAGTTCTACATTTTTTTGAATGGAGCATGCTTATTTAAGATGGTGACGAAAGAACTTTTAAAGAAATTACCAGGCATCCTCTACTGACGGGATGAGGTCAATGTCATTCCAGGATACCCTGGCCAGGTCGAATAGAAAGGCCTGCTCGCAGAAGTGTTTTAGGGAGCGTTTGACAGTGATGAGGGGTGGTCGTTTGATCGCAGGCCCATTACGGATGCAGGCAATGAGGCAGTGATCGCTGAGATCTTGATTGCAAACAGCAGAGGTGTATTTGGAGGGCGAGTTAGTTAGGAGGATATCTGTGAGGGTGCCCATGTTTATGGATTTGGGGTTGTACCTGGTAGGTTCATTGATAATTTGTTTGAGATTGAGGGAATCAAGCTTAGATTGTAGGTTGGCCGGGGTGTTAAGCATGTCCCAGTTTAGGTCACCTAACAGCACAAGCTCTGAAGGTAGATGGGGGGGCAATCAATTCACATATGGTGTCGAGGGCACAGCTGGGGGCTGAGGGTGGTCTATAGCAAGCGGCCACGGTGAGAGAGTTGTTTCTGGAAAGGTTAATTTTTAGAAGTAGAAGCTCGAATTGTTTGGGTACAGACCTGGATAGTAATACAGAACTCCGCAGACTATATTTGCAGTAGATTGCAACACCGCCCCCTTTGGCAGTTCTATCTTGGTGGAAAATGTTATAGTTAGGGATGGAGATTTCAGGGTTTTTGGTGGTTTTCCTAAGCCAGGATTCAGACACGGCTAAGACATCCGGGTTGGCAGAGTGCTAAAAGAGTGAGTAAAACAAACTTAGGGAGTAGGCTTCTAATGTTAACATGCATGAAACCAAGGCTTTTACTGTTACACAAGTCAACAAATGAGAGCACCTGGGGAGTGGGAGTGGAGCTAGGCACTGCAGGACCCGGATTAACCTCTACATCACCAGAGGAACAGAGGAGAAGTAGGATAAGGGTACGGCTAAGGGCTATACGAATTGGCCGTCTAGCACGTTCGGAACAGAGTAAAAGGAGCAGGTTTCTGGGCACTATAGCATATATTCAAGGCAGAGTGTATAGACAAAGGTAAAGTAGGATGTGAGTACATTGGAGGTACACCTAGGCTTTTAAAAAATATATATTTAACCTTTATTTAACCAGGTAGGCAAGTTGAGAACAAGTTCTCATTTACAGTTGCGACCTGGCCAAGATAAAGCAAAGCAGTTCGACACATACAACGACACAGTTACACACGGAGTAAAACAAACATACAGTCAATAATACAGTATAAACAAGTCTATATACGATGTGAGCAAGTGAGGTGAGATAAGGGAGGTAAAGGCAAAAAAAGGCCATGGTGGCAAAGTAAATACAATATAGCAAGTAAAACACTGGAATGGTAGATTTGCAATGGAAGAATGTGCAAAGTAGAAATAAAAATAATGGGGTGCAAAGGAAAAATGCCAAATAAATTAATTAATTAAATACAGTAGGGAAAGAGGTAGTTGTTTGGGCTGAATTATAGGTGGGCTATGTACAGGTGCAGTAATCTGTGAGCTGCTCTGACAGTTGGTGCTTAAAGCTAGTGAGGGAGATGTGTTTCCAGTTTCAGAGATTTTTGTAGTTCGTTCCAGTCATTGGCAGCAGAGAACTGGAAGGAGAGGCGGCCAAAGAAAGAATTGGTTTTGGGGGTGACTAGAGAGATATACCTGCTGGAGCGTGTGCTACAGGTGGGAGATGCTATGGTGACCAGCGAGCTGAGATAAGGGGGGACTTTACCTAGCAGGGTCTTGTAGATGACATGGAGCCAGTGGGTTTGGCGACGAGTATGAAGCGAGGGCCAGCCAACGAGAGCGTACAGGTCGCAATGGTGGGTAGTATATGGGGCTTTGGTGACAAAACGGATTGCACTGTGATAGACTGCATCCAATTTGTTGAGTAGGGTATTGGAGACTATTTTGTAAATGACATTGCCAAAGTCGAGGATTGGTAGGATGGTCAGTTTTACAAGGGTATGTTTGGCAGCATGAGTGAAGGATGCTTTGTTGCGAAATAGGAAGCCAATTCTAGATTTTACTTTGGATTGGAGATGTTTGATATGGGTCTGGAAGGAGAGTTTACAGTCTAACCAGACACCTAAGTATTTGTAGTTGTCCACGTATTCAGAGTATTCAGTAAGTCAGAGCCGTCCAGAGTAGTGATGTTGGACAGGCGGGTAGGTGCAGGTAGCGATCGGTAGAAGAGCATGCATTTAGTTTTACTTGTATTTTTGAGCAATTGGAGGCCACGGAAGGAGAGTTGTATGGCATTGAAGCTTGCCTGGAGGGTTGTTAACACAGGGTCCAAAGAAGGGCCAGAAGTATACAGAATAGTGTCATCTGCGTAGAGGTGGATCAGAGACTCACCAGCAGCAAGAGCGACCTCATTGATGTATACAGAGAAGAGAGTCGGTCCAAGAATTTAACCCTGTGGCACCCCCATAGAGACTGCCAGAGGTCCAGACAGCAGACCCTCCGATTTGACACACTGAACTCTATCAGAGAAGTAGTTGGTGAACCAGGCGAGGCAATCATTTGAGAAACCAAGGCTGTCGAGTCTGCCGATGAGGATGTGGTGATTGACAGAGTCGAAAGCCTTGGCCAGATCAATGAATACGGCTGCACAGTAATGTTTCTTATCGATGGCGGTTAAGATATCGTTTAGGACCTTGAGCGTGGCTGAGGTGCACCCATGACCAGCTCTGAAACCAGATTGCATAGCAGAGAAGGTATGGTGAGATTCAAAATGGTCGGTAATCTGTTTGTTGACTTGGCTTTCGAAGACATTTAGAAAGGCATGGTAGGATAGATATAGGTCTGTAGCAGTTTGGGTCAAGAGTGTGTCCCCCTTTGAAGAGGGGGATGACCGCAGCTGCTTTCCAATCTTTGGGAATCTCAGACGACACGAAAGAGAGGTTGAACAGGCTAGTAATAGGGGTGGCAACAATTTCGGCAGATAATTTTAGAAAGAAAGGGTCCAGATTGTCTAGCCCCGCTGATTTGTAGGGGTCCAGATTTTGCAGCTCTTTCAGAACATCAGCTGAACGGATTTGGGAGAAGGAGAAATGGGAAGGCTTGGGCGAGTTGCTGTGGGGGGTGCAGTGCTGTTGACCGGGGTAGGAGTAGCCAGGTGGAAAGCATGGCCAGCCGTAGAAAAATGCTTTTTGAAATTCTCAATTATGGTGGATTAATCAGAGGTGACAGTGTTTCCTATCTTCAGTGCAGTGGGCACTGAGTAATGATGAGAGAAATCAAGTCTCTAGAGACGTTTAAACTAGGTGATGTCATCGCATGTGTAGGAGGTGGAAAAACACGGTTGGTTCAGACATATTGAGCAGGGATTGATGAGGAACTGAAAAATTGTATGGTTAAGAGGGATGAGGCAAATGGTAGGGCAAATAAGTCTGGCAGCCCAACTGATTGGCAAACTAACAAATTAATAAATCACGTGACTAAGCTAAACAAAAATAATCTATACAATGATAAATTATATAAAGAATGATAGTAAAAAGCTTTGGAGCACCTTACATTACATTTTTGGGGAAAAAGCCAACTCGGCTCCATCATTCCTTGAATCAAATGGCTCATTTATCACAAGAACCACTGATATTGTCAACTACTTTAATTACCTTTTCATTGGCAAGATAAGCAATCTTAGGGATGACATGCCAGCAAAAAGCCCTAACACTACATGTCCAAGTATATCTGACCAAATTATGAAAGACAAGAATTGTACTTTGAATTAAAGTCAGTGTGGAAGAGGTGAAGAAATTATTGTCTATCAACATTGACAAGCCACTGGGGTCTGACAATCTGGATGGAAAATTACTGAGGATAATAGTGGACAATATTGCCACTCCTATTTGCCACATCTTCAATTTACCCCCTTTTACTGGCTCAAGAAACTGACCAATCAGCCTGTTACCAACCCTTAGTAAACTTCTGGAAAAATTTGTTTGACCAGATACAATGCTATTTCACAGTAAACAAATTGACAACAGACTTTCAGCACGCATATAAAGGACACTGAACAAGCACAGCACTTACTGATGATTGGCTGAGAGAAATTTATGATAAAATGATTGTGGGGCTGTCTTGTTAGACTCCAGTGCAGCTTTTGACATTATTGATCATAGTCTGCTGCTGGAAAAATCTGGTGTGTTATGGCTTTACACCCCCTGCTATAATGTGGATAAAGAGTTACTTGTCTAACAGAACACAGAGGGTGTTCTTTAATGGAAGCCTCTCAAACATAATCCAGGTAGAAGCAGGAATTCCCCAGGGTAGGAACCTTGCTTTTTACTAACAACATGCCACTGGCTTTGAGTAAGGTCAGTGTGCCTATGTATGCGGATGACTCAACACTATACACGTCAGCTACTACAGCGACTGAAATGACTGCAACACTTAACAAAGAGCTGCAGTTAGTTTCGGAATGGGTAGCAAGGAATAAGTTAGTCCTAAATATTTCCAAAACTGAAATCATTGTATTTGGGACAAATCATTCGCTAAACCTCAACTACATTTCATAATGAATATGTGGAAATTGAGGAAGTTGAGGTGACTAACTGCTTGGAGTTACCCTGGATTGTAAACTGTCATGGTCAAAACATATTGATACAACAGTAGCTAAGATGGGGAGAAGTCTGTCCATAATAAAGTGATGCTCTGCATTCTTAACAACACTATCAACAAGGCAGGACCTACAGGCCCTAGTTTTGTAACACCTGGACTACTGTTCAGTCATGTGGTGAGGTGCCACAAAGAAGGACTTGGGAATATTGCAGTTGATTCAGAACAGGGCAGAACGGTGGGCCCTTAAAAGTACACGGAGAGCTAACATTAATGACATGCATGTCAATCTCCCATGGCTCAAAGTGGAAGAGAGATTGCATCATCATTACTTGTTTTCGTAAGAGGTGTTGACAAGCTGCAGGTACCGAGCTGTCTGTTTAAACTAATAGCACACAGCTCAGAGACCCATGCATACCCCACAAGACATTTCACCAGAGGTCTCTTCACAGTCCCCAAGTCCAGAACAGACTATGGGAGGTGCACAGTACTACATAGAGCCATGACTACATGGAACTCTCCACATCAGGTAACAGCAGTAGAATCGTATTTAAAAAGCATGTAGAAATACAGCTAATAGAACAGCAGGGACTGAAGTAACACAGAGGCACAGACACATGCATACACACACAATAACATACGCACACACGTATACATAGATTTTGTGTTGTAGATATGTGGTAGTGGAGTATGGACCTGAGGGCACATACTTAGTGTGTTGTGAATAACTGCTTTAATTCTGCCGGAACCCAGGAAGAGTAGCTGAATGGGGATCCATAATAAATACATATATACACTGCTCAAAAAAATAAAGGGAACACTTAAACAACACAATGTAACTCCAAGTCAATCACACTTCTGTGAAATCAAACTGTCCAGTTAGGAAGCAACACTGATTGACAATAAATTACACATGCTGTTGCGCAAATGGAATAGACAACAGTTGGAAATGATAGGCAATTAGCAAGACACCCCCAATAAAAGAGTGGTTCTGCAGGTGATAACCACATGACCACTTCTCAGTTCCTATGCTTCCTGGCTGATGTTTTGGTCACTTTTGAATGCTGGTGGTGCTTTCACTCTAGTGGTAGCATGAGACGGAGTCTACAACCCACACAAGTGGCTCGGGTAGTGCAGCTCATCCATGATGGCACATCAATGCGAGCTGTGGCAAGAAGGTTTGCTGTGTCTGTCAGCGTAGTGTCCAGAGCATGGAGGCGCTACCAGGAGACAGGCCAGTACATCAGGAGATGTGGAGGAGGCCGTAGGAGAGCAACAACCCAGCAGCAGGACCGCTACTTCCGGCCTTTGTGCAAGGAGGAGCAGGAGGAGCACTGCCAGAGCCCTGCAAAATGACCTCCAGCAGGCCACGAATGTGCATGTGTCTGCTCAAACCGTCAGAAACAGATTCCATGAGGGTGGTATGAGGGCCCGACGTCCACAGGTGGGGGTTGTGCTTACAGCCCAACACCGTGCAGGACGTTTGGCATTTGCCAGAGAACACCAAGATTGGAAAATTCGCCATTGGCGCCCTGTGCTTTTCACAGATGAAAGCAGGTTCACACTGAGCACATGTGACAGACGTGACAGTCTGGAGATGCCGTGGAGAACGTTCTGCTGCCTGCAACATCCTCCAGCATGACCAATTTGGCTGTGGGTCAGTCATGGTGTGGGGTGGCATTTCTTTGGGGAGCCGCACAGCACTCCATGTGCTTGCCAGAGGTAGCCTGACTGCCATTAGGTACCGAGATGAGATCCTCAGACCCCTTGTGAGACCATATTCTGGTGCGGTTGGCCCTGGGTTCCTCCTAATGCAAGACAATGCTAGACCTCATGTGGCTGGGGTGTGTCAGCAGTTCCTGCAAGAGGAAGGCATTGATGCAATGGACTGGCCCGCCCGTTCCCCAAACCTGAATCCAATTGAGCACATCTGGGACATCATGTCTCGCTCCATCCACCAACACCACGTTGCACCACAGACTGTCCAGGAGTTGGCGGATGCTTTAGTCCAGGTCTGGGAGGAGATCCCTCAGGAGACCATCCGCCACCACATCAGGAGCATGCCAGGCGTTGTAGGGAGGTCATACAGGCACGTGGAGGCCACACACACTACTGAGCCTAATTTTGACTTGTTTTTAAGGACATTACATCAAAGTTGGATCAGCCTGTAGTGTGGTTTTCCACTTTCATTTTGAGTGTGACTCCAAATCCAGACCTCCATGGGTTGATAAATTAGATTTCCATTGATAATTTTTGTGTGATTTTGTTGTCAGCACATTCAACTATGTAAAGAAAAAAGTACTTAATAAGAATATTTCATTCATTCAGAACTAGGATGTGTTATTTTAGTGTTCCCTTAATTTTTTTGAGCAGTGTATATGGGGTAAGGGGACTAGGTAACAGGATATAAGATGAACAGAGTAGCAGCAGCTTGCGTCTGGGTGGGTGTTTAGAGTCAGTATAAATGTCTGTGCTTATTATGTGTGAGTGAGTGTTCGTGTGTGTGTTGGAGTGACAGTGTGTGAGTGTGCATAGAGACAGTCTGTGTAGCTATTTATCAGTCTTATTGCTTGGGGATATAAGTTGTTCAAGAGCCTGTTGGTGTTAGACTTGATGCACTAGTACCGCCTGCCATGCGGAAGCAGAGAGAATAGTCTATGGCTTAGGTGGTTGGAATTCCTACCACACCCCTGGATGGTAGGTTGTTCGGCCCTGGGGATGCATTGTGCTGTCTGCACCACCCACTGTAGCGCCATGTAATCGAGGGCAGTGCTATTGCCATACCACGTGGGGATACAGCCAGTCAAGATGCTCTCAATGGTACAGCTGTAGAACGTTTTGAGGATTTGAGGGCCCATGCCAAACTTTTTCAACCTCTTGAGGGGGGAGAGGCGCTGTTGCGTGTTCTTCATGACTCTGCGCATGTTTGGACCATTTTAAATCTTTAGGGATTTGAACGCCGAGGAACTTGAAGCTCTCGACCTGCTCCACTGCAGCCCCATCGATGTGGATGGGGGCCTGCTCGCCAACCCACGATCAGCTCCTTGGTCTTCCTGATTTTGAGGGAGAGGTTGTTGTTCTGGCACCACACTGACAGGTCACTGACGACCTCCCTGTAGGCTGATTTATTGTCGCTGGTGTTCAGGCCTACTACCGTCATGTCGTCAGCAAACTTGATGATGATGTTAGAGTCGTGCTAGGCCACGCAGTCGTGGGTGAACAGGCAGTAAAGGAGGGGACTAAGCACACACCCCTGTGGGGCCCCTGTGTTGAGGGTTAACGTGGCGGAGATGTTGCCTACCGTCACCACCTATGGTCGGCCCATCAGGAAGTCGATGATCCAGTTGCAGAGCGAGGTTGTTTAGACCCAAAGTCCTAAGCTTGGTGACGAGCTTGGAGGTGACAGTGGGGTTTTATAACGCTGAGCTGTAGTCAATGAACAGCATTCTCACATAGGTTTTCCTCTTGTTTAGGTGGGTGAGGGCAATGTGGAGAGCAATTGAGATTGCATCACCTGTGGATCTGTTGGGGCAGTATGCACATTGAGTGGATCTAGGGTGTCTGGGATGGTGGAGTTAATGTGTGCCATAACCAGCCTCTCAAAGCACTTCATGACCATAGAAGTGAGTGCCACAGGGCGGTGGTCATTGTGGCAGGAAGTCTTAGAGTTCTTGAGGACAGGAATGATGGTGGTCATCTTAAAACATGTGGTGATTACAGACTGGGACAAGGAGAGGTTGAAAATGACCGTGAATATGCCTGCCAGCTGCCCTGGAATAACCTATGGACCTGCGGCCTTGCGGGTGTTGACCTGATTAAAGACCTTTCTCCCATCGGCATTGGAGAGCGAGATCACCCCATCCTCTGGGTCGGTGACGGCCCTCACACCCAGCACAATGTTGTTGTTGTCAAAGCGTGCATAAAATGCATTGAGTTCGTCTGGTAGAGTGTCATTGTTGGGCAGATCACGGTTGGGTCTTCCTTTGTATTCCGTAATAGACTGTATCCCCTACCACATTCGGCGTGTGTAGTATGATTCCACCTTATTCCTATGTTGCCTTTTTCTTGTTTGATAACTCTGCGGAGGTCATAGCGGGACTGAAATTATGTACAGTGTATATTGACCCACACAATCTTTTCCAGATGGGGGCCTGTTTTTCCAAGGTGTTTAATGGCTGTCCATTGAAGATTCACTGTGCTGTCACATGGGTCCTGCCAAAGACTAAAGGTATGCACAGGTTATAAAGACAAACAATAGGTAAATGGAGCTTCTGTCAAACCAGTCAGATCTCAGGGATAATGTCTGACTTTCCTCCCTCAGATCAACACCTCATCCTGGGGACGGAGGAGGGCATCTACACCCTGAACCTCAACGAGCTCCATGAGGACACCATGGAGAAGGTAGCTACCATCAATTGGCTTAACACAAAAAGCAGTGTTGCTCTACCTGTCATTTTTTTGTTGTCATGTATTATTATGTATATATTTTTTCAGTTATTACCCCAGAGGTGCAGCTGGCTGTATGTCATGAACAACGTGCTAATGTCTATCTCAGGTAGGGCCCTCCGTGTCTCCACCACACCCTAATACTTATGTTCTATCTAGATGTGTGTTGACTGTCTTTGTGCTCCGTAGGGAAATCATCCCAGCTGTGCTCCCAGAGGCTGACTACCCTGTTTGACCGTAGACATCTGCAGAAGAGGCAGGGCCACCTGTACATCAACGCCCACCGCCTCACTGAGAGGATCAACTCAAGGTAGGGACACCCCACCACTGGTCAGAAGGAGGCTGCAGTGAAAATACCAATGGTTTATATATATACACTAGATAACTAATAGGGGGCGCTGTGTTGAAGCCACTGACTCCATCTTGGCATTCTCCCAATGTTCACAAAAATATTTTGGACACTATAGAAATCCATTTATCAATGTCTACATTTGTGTTTGCCACATTTATTCCATTACAGACACTTTAATGCATACTTTTAAATTATATTTTGTGAGCTAAACATACAAATAGAAAATGAAAAATATATACAAACATTTTCCTTCGTGTAGTTTAAAAAATATATATATTAATGTAACTGCCCCCACTACAACAATAACATACTAAATGCATGGAATTTGGACCTTGAAACATTTAATTGGAATACAGTAGAATTTCATTCATTCCTATGGAGGACTGCTCCTACTGGGAAGTGCCAATATAGCCAACAGGGGGCTTCAAATCCTCTCAATGGCCAATACATAGCATCAGCAATCCAGGGTTTCTATATATCATTGGAAAATAACAGAGCACTGATATTAACATGAGAGGAAGGGAAATCATCCTGGAAATTGTACCAAAAAAAATGTCATGCTAATGTGTTCTCTGTTTTAGAAAGTTTTCTGTGTCTGGGAAGATATCAGACACCAAAGGCTGTCGACGCTGCAGTGTTGGTAAGAAACATGTTATTTTAGTCTAAAATGGAGGTGTACTGCACAGTATCTATGACTAAGACGACATCTCTCTCTCTCCCTTTCTTTCTGTCTCCCTTCTGCCTTATCAATGCTTCTCAGTGCATAACCCGTACACTGACAGCACATTTTTGTGTGCTGTTGTACCAACTGGCCTTGTCCTACTTCTATGGTATGAGCCTCTTCAGAAGTTCATGCAACTCAAGGTGTGTGATCCCAATGCACATATATACAAAGCTAGCATAGCTTTTTTTTGGAATCATGTAGTAACCAAAAAAGTGTTAAACAAGTCAAAACATTTTTTATATTTGAAATTCTTCGAAGTAGCCACCCTTTGCCTTGATGACAGCTTTGCACACTCTTGGCATTCTCTCAACCAGCTTCATGAGGTAGTCACCTGGAATGCATTTCAATTAACAGGTGTGCCTTTTTAAAAGTTAATTTGTGGAATTTCTTTCCTTAATGCAAATCAGTTTTGTTATGGCAAGGCAGGAGTGGCATACAGAAGATAGCCCTATTTGGTCAAATACCAAGTCCATATTATGGCCAGAACAGCTCAAATAAGCAAAGAGAAACGACAGTCCATCATTACTTTAAGACATGAAGGTCAGTCAAACAGGAACATTTCAAGAACTTTAAAAGTTTCTTCAAGTGCAGTCGCAAAAAACATCAAGCACTATGATGAAACTGGCTCTCATGAGGACCGCCACAGGAAAGGAAGACCCAGAGTTACCTCTGCTGCAGAGGATAAGTTCATTAGAGTTACCAGCCACAGAAATTGCAGCCCAAATAAATGCTTCACAGGGTTCAAGTAACAGAAACACATCTCAACGGCAACTGTTCAGAGGAGAATATGTGAATCAGGCCTTCATCAAATCGATCAAATGTATTTATTTAGCCCTTCGTACATCAGCTGATATCTCAAAGTGCTGTACAGAAACCCAGCGTAAAACCCCAAACAGCAAGCAATGCAGGTGTAGAAGCACAGTTGAATTGCTCCAAAGAAACCACAACTACAGGAAACCAATAAAAAGAAGAGACTTGCTTGGGCTAAGAAACACGAGCAATGTATTTTAGACCAGTGGGAATCTGTCCCTTGGCTACCACAGCATTCTGCAGCAATACGCCATCCCATCTGGTTTGCGCTTAGTGGGAGTTTAATTTGTTTTTCAACAATAACCCAACACACCTCCAGGTTTTGTACTGGCTATTTGACCAAGAAGGAGAGTGATGGAGTGCTGCATCAGATGACATGGCCTCCACAATAACCCAACCTCAACCCAATTGAGATGGTTTGGGATGAGTTGGACCGCAGAGTGAAGGAAAAGCAGCCAACAAGTGCTCAGCATATGTGGGAACTCCTTGAAGCCTGTTGGAAAAGCAATCCAGGTGAAGCTGGTTGAGGGAACGCCAAGAGTGTTGTCGTGTCTTTACTATCATTAAATGTAAAGACTGTTATTTTATCAAATCAATTCTCTATGTAATTATTATTATCATTATTATGTGATGAAACTAATCATGTAAACTTGAATTAACTAGGAAGTCGGGGCACCGCTGGAAAATGTTTGTTGTCTCTATTTCCCGAATCGACTCTTCATATATTTTCATATCTAATTGAGTACAGTCTTCTTTTAATGATTGTTAGTCTTTACCTTCCATTAGTCTCATTCCAAACGTTGTAAAATTCTTGGTTTTCTGCACGAACCCAAGCTTAAATTATGAATCAGCGATATACAAATCCGCTTAAATTATTTATTTACTAACTAATCAAATCACAGAAATACATGAAAACACACACAATTAGTTCATACATTGGGTTGCTACATGATACAATGAAAAAGTCCCTAGTGGGCTAAGCTGATATGACAGCTTGGTAGACAAAAATAAAGGGGTTGGACTGAGAGAGCAGAAAAGACAAATGGATTCACAACACACAGACTATAATTATATTCATTGAAATGCTAATCCTTTGTACATGAGCTCATTCGAGAATAATTGCAATGTACAGTTGAAGTCGGAAGTTTACATACACTTAGGTTGGCATCATTAAAACTAGTTTTTCAACCACTCCACAAATTTCTTGTTAACAAACTATAGTTTTGGCAAGTCGGTTAGGACATCTACTTTGTGCATGACACAAGTAATTTTTCCAACAATTGTTTACAGACAGATTATTTCACTTATAATTCACTGTATCACAATTCCAGTGGGTCATAAGTTTACATACACTAAGTTGACTGTGCCTTTGAAGCAGCTTGTAAAATTCCAGAAAATTATGTCATGGCTTTAGAAGCTCCCGATAGGCTAATTGACATCATTTGAGTCAATTGGAGGTGTACCTGTGGATGTATTTCAAGGCCTACCTTCAAACTCAGTGCCTCCTTGCTTGACATCATGGGAAATTTTTTTTAAATCAGCCAAGACCTCAGAAAACAAATTGTAGACCTCCACAAATCTGGTTCATCCTTGGGAGCAATTTCCAAATGCCTGAAGGTACCACATTCATCTGTACAAACAATAGTACGCAAGTATAAACACCATGGGACCATGCAGCCATCATACTGCTCAGGATGGAGACGCGTTCTGTCTCCTAGAGATAAACGTACTTTGGTGCGAAAAGTGCAAATCAATCCCAGAACAACAGCAAAGGACCTTGTGAAGATGCTGGAGGAAACAGGTACACAAGTATCTATATCCACAGTAAAATGAGTCCTATATCGACATAACCTGAAAGCCTGCTTTAGCAAGGAAGAAGCCACTGCTCCAAAACTGCCATAAAAAAGCCAGACTACGGTTTGCAACTGCACATGGGGACAAAGATCGTACTTTTTGGAGAAATGTCTTCTGGTCTGATAAAACAAAAATAGAACTCATTGGCCGTAACAACCTTCGTTATGTTTGGAGGAAAAAGGGGAAGGCTTGCAAGCCGATGAACACCATCTCAACCGTGAAGCACGGGGGTGTTAGCATCATGTTGTGGGGGTGCTTTGCTGCAGGGGGGACTGGTGCACTTCACAAAATAGATGGCATCATGAGGGAGGAAAATATGTGGATATATTGACGCAACATCTCAAGACATCAGTCAGGAAGTTAAAGCTTGGTTGCAAATGGACAATGACCCCAAGCATACTTCCAAATTTGTCAAAATGGCTTAAGGACAACAAAGTCAAGGTATTGGAGTGGCTATCACAAAGCCCCAACCTCAATCCTATAGAAAATTTGTGGGCAGAACTGAAAAAGCATGTGTGAGCAAGGAGGCTTACATACCTGTCTCAGTTGCACCAACTCTGTCAGGAGGAATGGGCCAAAATTCACCCAACTTATTGTGGGAAGCTTGTGGAAGGCTACCTGAGACGTTTGACCCAAGTTAAACAATTTAAAGGCAATGCTACCAAATACTAATTGAGTGTATGTAACCTTCTGACCCACTGGGAATGTGATGAAAGCTGAAATCATGCTCTGCTATTATGCTGACATTTCACTTTCTTAAAATAAAGTAGTGATCCTAACTGACCTAAAATGGAATTTTTACTTGGATTAAATGTCAGGAATTGTGAAACTGAGTTTAAATGTTTTTGGCTAAGGTGTATGTAAACTTCCGACTTCAAATGTATATATATTTGCGCCCATATGTCGTTGTTGTCTTCTCTGTTGGAATTCTCGGTCATCCTGTAGAGTCTCTGGTTAACTTTCATTGAAGTCAGTCTTTTGTGTTTGTAGGTGGTTAGGATGGATACTTCAGAGTACCATTTGGAAATGTTCTCATAGAGTAGATACTTCAGCGGTTGTCAGTAATCTTGTTCTAGGTTTCCATAATTTCTAGCTGCAGACTAGTAAATATTCATCTAAGATTTGCTATTAGTCTGTGGGGATTGATAGTCTCATAGTTGAACCATTTCCAGCCGTGTAGCCAATACTCCACGTGGTATAGTCTTATCCTTTGGTAGAGTTGTAGTTTAAACCACTTCACACACCAGCGTCACCCGGCATGTTTTGGTCTTAACCATTCAAGACGTCCAGCTTACAGTGGGTCTCTTTGGCATGAGATGTACATTTCGCCACAGGTGGTTTTATATATTTCAGTAGAAAAGGGCGGTTCCATGATGCCAGATGTAATGGCTGGCCTAACGGGGGCGTGGCCATTGACAAGTTCAACTTTACATGGAAGAAAATTATCTCATTTTCAAGGTTAATATCACATTACATAGTTTCATGTTTAATCACATACGTTTCACAATATTTAGATCTAAACCTGACAGCTGGGACATGTACACTTTAGGAGATACCGTTATGTGTGTTTCCTGTCCTTCATGAGATCACCAAATGAAACACACTCATCATAACTGTCCCTTAAGCGTCCACAGACCATTTTCAAAAGTAGAAATATTGTTTTAATTCTCCCATTTTGGGGATTTAGGAGTTTGGTCAAGTGAAGTCCTTTGTTCTCTCCGTGCTCTCTCCCGCTCTACTACATGGCAGTTTCTACCCGATATTTATGACCTGAGGTACTAAACCTGGTTTAGGAGAGTGAGAGAGGGAGGGGGGAGCCACGATCTACACCCAAAAAGGGCCACGTCATGACCGTGTGTAAACCTTTCATCAAGGCAAAGGGTGGCTAACACTTTTTTTTGGTTACTACATGATTCCATTTGTGTTTTTTCAAAGTTTTGATGTCTTCACTATTATTCTATAATGTAGAAAAAAGTAAAAATAATGAAAAACCCTTGAATGAGTAGGGGTGTCCAAACTCTTGACTGGTACTGTATATAGAAAAGCATCGCAAAGAATTCCGACAATGTCCTCCCGCTCTCTCCTTCCCCTCTCAGTACATAGCTGTGAGTCTCCCAGAAACCCTCCCCATCTTTGAGCTGCTTGTCCTGGAGACTGATGAGCTGCCACAGGTGTGTGTAGGTGTGAGTAGGCTACAGACCCCTGTCAAGACCTGTGAGCGGGTCCACTTTGACATCATCCACCTGAATGACACACCAAGAGCCCAGTCAGGTACTGTAGATGGAATCGATGTCATTATTATTATGATAATCACCCTCCATCACTAATTGGATATTTTAATGTAGTTTTAATCTAGACAAACACCAGCAGAGTGTACAAGCTGTGATTCTATTGTTTGTGATGTTTTCACAGATAGTCGATCTATGAAGGTGATGCAGGTAACCCAGCTGGACAGAGACACGGTCCTGATCGGTCTGGAGAGTGAGTTCATTCTTCTTCTTTTTTTCAATAGTCTTCTTTCAGTATCATTTGGTCAGGAACATTGGATGTGCTAGTGTTCTATTCAGAGCAATAAAGACCCTTGAATGAAAGAAAAAAAGCAATGATTGAATTGTGACTGTTTTTCCATTGTACCTTTGCAGATACTGTGAACATTGTGAACCTGGATGGCAGCCCAAGCAAAGGGATGACCTCAACATTGACCTTTGACTTTTCCATTGAGACTCTTGGTAAGGGAATAGATGCGTTCTGATTTCTAATAATTTAGCTTGGTGTCTGGATTGGAGCTGGGGGGGGGCTCATAATGGCTGGAATGGAGTCAATGGAAAGGTATCAATCGTGGTTGAGACCATTCCATTGACTCCTTTCCAGCCATTACTATGAGCCGTCCTCCCCTCAGCAGCCTCAACTGGATTGGAGGTGAATAAATTGTTCTTTGCAGTATGTTTGCAGGACAGTGTTCTGGCTTTCTGGAAGCATGGGCTTAAAGGTAGAAGCCTACATAGTGATGAGGTAAGGCAGAACAAGTTTTTCATGCCAGGCCAGCTTTTCGGTGTTGTCAGACTCTCCTATTGACAATAAAATGCTGTTGTGACATCTGTGATGTTTTTCATAGGTTACACAAGAGATCACGGATGAAAGTCGAATATTCAGAGTCTTGGGAACCTCAAGGCATGTCTCTTAATTATAGAAGTTTGATAGCAATTTGATAACAAAACATTTCTGTCAAATCAGTGAAGCAAAATAAAAAATGTGTTGCACATTAACATATGCTTTCATTCCTCAGGGACATTATCTTGCAGAGTACTCCCACGGACAATCCATCAGCCTTAAGCAACTTGTACATCCTGACAGGTCATGAGAGTAGCTACTGAAGAAATCAGAGAATGGAGGACCTTCTGTCTCGAGGAAGTACACAGCAGTCTCCTGCTACTCCTAAAAGGACAAGCGCCAAGTCAATAAGGATGGAACAAGGAGCAAAGCTGCTTACAATGGCGAGTTGTTTGCAGAAGAGACACTGCAGGAACTGTCTGAGCTGTGATTGGAGTGGGTCTCCTCAGGCTCTCTTCACATCCATGTGCCAAATGGACCTGTGAATATCAGTGGTTCTTAACATTACCATTGGTCTAGGCTACATAAAGATATTGGCAAGGATTTAAAACCACACTTGTGTGCATTCATCTGACTGGGAGAGTCCCCCCCCCCAACAGTATCTCAAGACTGTCTAAGTCTGCAGTAACCCAGTACCAGTCTGGACAATACTTCCCATAGGGCTGTGGTGTCAGTACTGAAGGGAAGAAGTGTCCATGGTGTGAGGTGGAAAGCAATGGTATCATGTAGTAGCAGCTCTGTGTGTAGGCTACCTGAGAAGAAGTTATATGCAGTGAAAAACACTTATTCACCATGGGTTGATGCATAGGAGGCTGCTGAGTGAAGAATGGCTCATAATAGTGGCCGGAACGGAGCAAATGAAGGGCATTAAACACCTGGAAACCATGTGTTTGATGTATTTGATACCATTCTACTGATTCCGCTCCAGTCATTACCACAAGCCCGTTTTCCCAGATTAAGGTTCCACCAACCTCCTGTGGCTGATAGAGAATACATATGGAAAACATAAGTAACAGCAATTGTTCTAATTAACAGTATCAAATGTCAACAAGATGTGATTTATAGAGGCCTATTAGATTTGTTGTGCTGTGAAGCTGGCTGCTATACTCAAAATAAAAACTGACCAGATGGATATTTGGTTCCATGTCAAGCAGAAACAAATCATTCATATCCATATGTTTCTTCTTTTATGTCCATATGTTTAAATATAGTCAATTGTTTTGTCCAGTAGAAAGAGAAGTTGTAGAGAGAGTTATTTTGACAACCCCCCAAAAGGTGACAGAAACAGTGACGCATGTGTCTCTCTGTACATTCAGTATTCGGCTCCACCCAACTGCTGATAACTTCAGCCAGCCACATCAACGCAGGTCTGACTCTGACAAGTCGTCGACTGCTCTGCCTTTGGGAGTGCGTTTGTACTCGCTAAATCCACAGATGAATAGCCTGTCGTAACATCTAAGACATTGCTTTACAACTATTAATTATATATTTTTAACATCTAGATCGATTGTTATCATGGAACGAAATAGTCGCCTGTTGTTTTGAAGTAGCTAGCTACGACGACTTAATAGCAGCTAGCTCGCTAGCTAAGTCAAGATACTGGTAACTAGCTCCTATCTGAGGTTACGTTGTTTTTCCAAAGGAAAAAAGGTTGCTACGTCTAACTAGCGAATAACAAAAAGCAAACTTCGTTAACTAGCTAGTCTAGCTAGCTAAAACTATTATTTAATTGGTTGGCTTTCTGTTCCTTTGGATGCGGAAGATGGCCCAGTCACCGGGTGCGGTGCAAGTGCCTGGGATGCAGGTAAGTGGAGGCCTCCAACTTTTTCTACAACGAAACCATTTAGCTAGCTTGCTAGCTGTGAAGCTAGTTAGCAAACGTTAGCTAACTTTCAAGGCGTTGTTAGTTAGTTCTAAAGTTACACACCATCTAACGTTACATTTTGTAACTAGCTGTCTCAGTGGTTGGATTGCTAGATCGTTTTTGAGGGGCATTATGATACTAACAAATCAAAGTCGGCTTGCTACCTTTTTATTAGCACTCATGACCGCAGGTATTCAACGACAGTTCAGTGGAAGGAATGACAAATGTCTGACATTGTGTAACAGGTGAGCTAAATGACAACGTTAGCTTAGCTCGCGTGGACTATCTGCTTGCCTTGTTTACTATCTAGCTAACGTTAGTTGTCTGGAGAAGAAGCACCAGAGGTCTTTAGCTATATATTTTGAGGGTGGCGTTGGTCATCTTAGCAATCAAGGAAAGGTTAGTTGGCTAATTGGTAGGTGACGTTTCATAAAGGCACAGGTGTTCACATCTGGTCGCCTGAAATTATATTTTGTGTGTTCCTTGTCAAATTTGGCTATACATGTCATTGTTTAAGCGGCCATAAGGTCACCGTTCCCTAGATTTGTGACTTGAAATAGGCCTAAGCCACTAGCTACAACTGCTGCTTTCCATTTACAGCCTGTAATCTGACATGGGTGAGAACCTTTCAGTGCAATAACGTTAGCGATATTATTGGGGCCCGTCTGTCATTGATGTGAACATCAGAGGGAAGATTGCTCCATGAGAACGTGTGTGTGTGTGTGTGGAGCTATAAGACTACAGTTGAAACTGGAGCAGCAACACGACCAGGTGGGACAGGGAAGGCCAGATAGTCCTGAGGCATGGCCCTAGGGCTCAGGTTCTCTGGGAGGGGAGAGAGATGGGAGAATTAGAGGGAGCATATTAAAATTCACACAGGAGCCCAGATAAGACAGGAGAAATTCACCAGGTAGGACAGACTGACCCTAGACCCCCTGCACATAGACTATTGCAGCATAGATACTGGAGGCTGAGACAGGGGTCAGGGCACACTGTGGCCCTGTGACGATACCCCTGGACAGGGCCAACCAGGCAGGATATAACCCTGCCAACTTTGCCAAAGCACAGCCCCAACACCAGCAAATTCATTCCTATCCAACTGTCTGTCTCCAGGGAGATCATCAGCTCCCCTCTCCCTTATGATTTCCTGTTGTTTTCTTATGTAGCCTGGTCATTAGGCCTACCTGGAGTCCAAAGTCTGACGCTAAATCAGGCCGCAAGCCTTAATGTCTTGTGAAACTGGTATGATACTGCCAACTATGACCAGTAGCATTGGTCATGTTGAAGTGTTGTTCTGTAAGCTTGTAGAGGGTGTGGCCTGAGATGAAGTATTCCTTACCCTCTTGTCATCACCCTGGCTTCCTGTGGGTAACTCCTGAGGTGGAGCTAGGCTAGTTGTCAACAGTGCAGGAATATTGAAACGGCCCGTTAGGACTGTTTGTGCACGTGTGTATGTTAGGCTAAATGTTTAGTATGCTGCATATTCTCTCCACAATGTGCATAGGGGCCTATTCTCTTCAGCTTTTAGTTTTGAATATAGAAAGTTTCATGCGTGAGACAAGGGGGCAGGCAGGATACAGCCTCCTATCGCTGCTTTGGCCCTCTGTGACGCCATGAGCCGGGCTCTGCTCACCCAGACACGGACACTGGTGCCATTCTAGGTAGTGCTGGAGCACCACACGTCCAAAGGTGTTGAAAGACAAGGAAGTCCTCTAGCCATGCAGTGCTATTAATAGTCAGGGCAGGGCGAGATCAAGGCTGATGCCTCTGATTTCTTCCACTCTCTATACACCACTCTCTATGCCTTCTGGAACTGGAACCTCATTCTTCCTGTGTCAGGTGAGGCAGAGGGGTCATGATGATATTATTACACGTCTGCTTCCCAGTGTTCTCAAGGCAGCACTCTCTCAACTTTGCTGAATTTGAAATGTCCCACATTTTGAACGAGGAAAGTTCTTATAATAAGCTTAACAGAGAAGAAAGTGTGTCATTTATTTGGATCCTCCAGCTTCCTTTTGCAAACATGCTTGTGGATATTTAGGGATGGGCTACATTGCAGCAATAGTGCAGATTTATATGGATTTTCCTAATTGGGTGTTTTTTATCAAATAGTTGATCATCAGTTTTATGCAATGGCCTATCAATAAAATGTCTTTTTTTATATTTATTTTTTTACCTGATCCAACAGTATAAACTAGCTACATAACTTGTATGTCTTCGTCTCTCGACCTTCAGAACAGCCGGACGGACCCTGAGGAGCTGTTCACCAAGCTGGAGCGTATTGGGAAGGGCTCCTTTGGCGAGGTGTTCAAGGGCATCGACAACCGCACCCAGAAAGTGGTGGCCATCAAGACCATAGACCTGGAGGAAGCTGAGGATGAGATGGAGGACATCCAGCAGGAGATCACCGTGCTCAGCCAGTGTGACAGCCCCTACGTCACCAAGTACTACGGCTCCTACCTCAAGGTAACACACATGGCTTACTAGGAATTGATTGACAAATGCCTGAACACAAGCATTTAACAAAGCATAGGCCCCACAGACTCTAGCATACAGCTTGCTGTTGCTTGGTGGAATGTTTCCTCATACTTGGAGACCTCGGGCAATATTACACTCACAGCTGGGAGTGTAAATCAGCTACAATTCAACAGGAGATGTTAATGCCTGTTCCTTCAAAAATGATAATGGATCAGTCTGTACCATAGAAATACAGTGCCACTTATCAGAAGAACCCTCTTTTACTATTTTACAATATGTGTATTTCTAGAAGAGGCAGATGTGACTTACCCCTGGTTAAATACACCAGGGCCTTGAAATGTTACAACAACTCAGTGGAGGCTTTCATAAAAATATTTTTTTATATAAAGCTATTCTAAATATATTGTCACCAAATAACTGTTTTAAAACACTGTTGTACAATGGTCTACAGTATCCTCAACAGCACTCTGTAGGGTAGTGCAATGGTGTATCTGGACGACAGCTCTTTTACATCCTCCTCTGGGTACATAGACTTCAATATAAAACCTAGGAGGCTCATGGTTCTCATCCCCTTCCATAGACTTACACATTAATTATGACAACTTCCGGTGGACGTCCTCCAACCTATCAGAGCTCTTGCAGCATGAACTGACATGTTGTCCATCCAATCAAAGGATCAGAGAATGAATCTAGTACTGAAAGCATAAGCTCCACCTAGCTACTGTAGCACTGCAGTGCATAACATGTGGTGAGTAGTAGACTCGGAGAGAGCGGGACAATAGTTGAACAGTTAACAAATTACTTAAATTTAGGAGCAGCAGGAGTTTCATTTTCACACTGTGCTAGCTAATGCAGCTAATTTAGCCTACACAACAACCTGACTCAGAGGAATGATATTTGTTAGCTAGCTGGCTGATGCTATCCAACACCAACTTTTCTCAATCATTAAGTCCATGTAAGCTTTCGGATTTATAAATGTATTGCCACCAGGGCCCGCCTATGTAACTGCTTGTTGTACACTACGGCGTGATTGTACACATGGATTGGATTGTGGGTTTACTAACTTGTTAGTTCTAGCAGCAATTTTGATTATGACGGTGATGTTGTAGGCTGTGTAGCGGTTATGGTATGAAGGTTTGGCTTATAGATGTTTGTTCGCCTGGTCACAGACAGCTGTTGTGCAAAGGAATAATGTGAGAGGAGAGCAGGTAGATGTGACAATGCTGTTTGTATAACTGCTATGAAAGTGAACTTTGGGTGTATTCCACCAATTCTGTTGCAAAACATTTCTTGAATGGAATGAAATTGGAATGGATTTACCTGAATTTGTCCAAAATAAACTTGTTTGGACTAATGATTACATCCTAGATCTGCTAAATGCAGGCAAGAGTGTGCAAGGTGGTATTGAATGTGTCAATGTCTGTCATCTTGATTACTCCAATTTGTGTCTCGGGCCTATTTTTATAAACATTCATTTGTAGCACCCTCGTGTTTGTGTGTATAGGCAGGCCTGGCATTTTTATTTTTTTTAATTTATTTTTTTAGGGACAAGGGTATTTGGCCTTCTGGAGGTGCCCATCTGCTAGGGCACCAAGGCCATTAACCTCTCTTGTACAAGTGGGATGCTAGCGTCCCACCTCGACAACAGCCAGTGAAATTGCAGGGCGCCAAATTCAAAACAACAGATCCCATAATTAAAATTCTTCAAACATACAAGTACTGTACACCATTTTAAAGAAAAACTTCTTGTAAATCCAACCACAGTGATCGATTTCAAAAAGCCTTTTCTGCGAAAGCACACCATGCGATTATGTTAGATCAGCACCTAGTCACCGCCATTTTCCAGCCATGAAATTAATCACTAACCTTTGATCTTCATCAGATGGCACTCATAGGACTTCATGTTACATAATACATGTATGTTTTGTTCGATAAAGTTCATATTTATATACAAAAATCTCATTTTACATTGGCACGTTATGTTCAGGAATGCATTGTCAAACAAACATTCGGTGAAAGTGCAGAGAGCCACATCAAATTTCAGAAATACTCATCATAAACATTGATGAACGATACAAGTGTTAAACATACGAATAAATAAACTTCTCCTTAATGCAACCGCTCAGATTTCAAAAAGGCTTTACTGCGAAATCACACTTTGCGATTGTTAGGTCAGCACCTAGCCACAGAAACCCATACAGTCATTTTCCAGCCAAGGAGAAGGCTCACAAGTCAGAAATGGCATTAAAATTAATCACTTAGCTTTGATCTTCATCTGGTGGCACTCCCAGGTCTCCATGTTAGACAGTAAATGTTTGTTTTGTTCGATAATGTCCCTCTTTATGACCAAAAACCTCCCTTTTGTTTGCACGTTTTTGTCCAGTAATCCGAATGCTCAAGGCGCGTGCGAAGTATATATATTTTTTTTTAAGTACAATAAAAGTTAGTAGAAACATGCCAAATGATGTTTAAAATCAATTCTCTGGTTGTTTTTGTCATAAATGATCAATAATATTTCAACCGGACAAAAGCTTCGTCAATAAAAAAAAGAAAGGCACGTTCCCGATCAGGCGTATGGCTGATGTCTGGAAATTTCCACTGGCCCCTGATTGCAAGTGCTGTATCTCCCTCATTTTCAGAGTAAAAGCCTGAAATGATGCTGGCCACATGTAGAAGAAGCCATAGAGCTCGTGAACTGGGTCCTAAGTCTTTGTATGGTGGACAGGCTTTCAATGGAAAAACAGCCTTTCAAAATAATAGTACTTTCTAGTTGGATTTTCCTCTGGTTTTCGCCTGCCATATCAGTTCTGTTATACTCACAGACATTGTTAAAACAGTTTTGGAAACTTTAGTGTTTTCGATCCAAATCTACTAATTATATGCATCCAATCTTCTGGGCCTGAGTAGCAGGCAGTTTAATTTGAAGTTAACAAAAATAGCCAATTAATTTGATTTGAAAAACAGTAGTTATTCTGTTGAGAAAAGCATATGTACATAAATAATTAGCCTACATGTTGAAGTGTAGGTGATAGCCTGTGTTGGCTACAGCCTGTCATGTCCAGACCGATGCTTCCGTGAGAAATGGAGCCAGACTTTTTTTTTTTTTTAATTTTACCCCTTTTTCTCCCCAATTTCGTAGTATCCAATTGTTGTAGTAGCTACTATCTTGTCTCATCGCTACAACTCCCGTACGGGCTCGGGAGAGACAAAGGTTGAAAGTCCTCCGATACACAACCAACCAAGCCGCTGCTTCTTTAACACAGCGCACATCCAACCCGGAAGCCAGCCGCACCAATGCGCCGGAGGAAACACCGTGCACCTGGCCACCTTGGCTAGCGTACACTGCGCCCAGCCCGCCACAGGAGTCGCTGGTGCGCGATGAGACAAGGACACCCAATGAGACAAGGAGACCAAGCCCTCCCTAACCCGGGCGACGCTAGGCCAATTGTGCGTCGCCCCACGGACCTCCCGGCCGCGGCCGGTTACGACAGAGCCTGGGCGCGAACCCAGGACTCTGATGGCACAGCTGGCGCTGCAGTACAGCGCCCTTAACCACTGCGCCACCCGGGAGGCCAATGGAGCCAGACTTTAAGGAGACTTAATTACATACAGGGCATTTGGAAAGTCTTCAGATTCCTTCACCTTTTCCACATTTGTTACATTACTCTTATTCTAAAATGGATTAAATAATTTTTCCCTTTATCTATCTACACACAATTCCCCATAATGACAAAGCGAAAACAGGTTTTTAGAAATTTTAGCAAATGTATAAATCTAATAAAATGTATTTATATAGCCCTTCGTACATCAGCTGATATCTCAAAGTGCTGTATAGAAACCCAGCCTAAAACCCAAACAGCAAGCAATGCAGGTGTAGAAGCAAATAAAATAAAAAAAACTTGACTTGAAATTGAGCTCCGGTGCATCCTTTTTCCATTGATCATCCTTGAGATGTTTCTACAGCTTGATTGGAGTCCGCCTGTGGTAAATTCAATTGATTGGAGAGGCACGCGCCTGTTTATATAAGGTCCCAACGTTGACTGTGCATGTCAGAGGAATAACCAAGCCATGAGGTCGAAGGAATTGTCCGTAGGGTACCAAAAAATGTCTGCAGCATTGCAGGTCCCCAATAACACAGTGGCCTCCATCATTCTTAAAAGGACGAAGTTTGAAACTACTAAGGCTCTTTCTAGAATTGGCTGCCCGGCCAAACTGAGCAATCTGGGGAGAAGGGCCTTGGTCAGGGAGGTGACCAAGAACCCGATGGTCACTCTGACAGAGCTCCAGAGTTCCTCTGTGGAGATGGTTGTCCTTCTGGAAGGTTCTCCCATCTCTGCAGCACTCCACCAATTAGGCCTTTATGGTAGTGGCCAGACGGAAGCCACTCCTCAGTAAAAGGCACATGACAGCCTGCTTGGAGTTTGTCAAAAGGCACCTAAAGACTCTCAGACCCAGAAAAACAAGAGTCTCTGATCTGATGAAACCAAGATTGAGCTGCATCAGCCTTTTTTTATTGTATTTTTTTTAATGTACAGTGGTTGTATTAATTAGGGATCTATCACATCCCACAACTGTCCCAAGCTGATCAGTAGAACCGTTATATATATATATTTTTTTTTGTTGTTTTTTTTGTACTATGCGGGATAGTAGATTGACACAGGCTAGTGCTTTTTGCTGTTCTTTACTCATCTTGTTAGTTGAGTCATGGGACAGTTTTTCTAACATCTTCAATATGCGTATCGGAAATCTAGAAGGACACGTGCCTTTGCATCCCTATTGTCTGGCTTCACCTGTCGCCTGCTTCGGCGTCACTTGTCGCCTGCTTCGGCGTCACCTGTCGCCTGCTTCGGCGTTGCAATGCCTGTGAGAAGAACTCAATCACGTGACTGTCATTGGCTAATAAGAAGTGAGATATCTAAGAGAGCCATGTGAGTGGTGCTTCGGAGCACAGCGATTGGCAGCGGGGAGAAGAGAATTATAATTATTATATTCAGCCCCAGGGCACAACGGCCACTTTTTGATATTTTTTTTTGATGTTGGGAAATTCGATACTCATGTAGTACCCTAAACTTATCAATGTTATATTGAGCTGGGTGTATGGAAAATGAATGACAGTCATCCAACATACTGTAGTAGAAGGCCATGCTCATCAAAAAGTAAATCGTCCTCCCTAATCTTAAACAACACCGACCGCCACACCTGTATTTCTAGAAGAGGGAGATGTGACTCACCCCTGGTTAAATACACCAGGGCCTTGAAATGTTACAATACCTGTATTTCTAGGAGAGAGCGATGTGACTCAACCCTGTGTGTTTCATTCTATAGCTAGAGGACTCCTGATATCTCCAGGAGTGATATGTATCTGTTGTTCAGTACTGTTTTTTTTTCTAGCTAGTGCCATTTACTTTAAGTGCTGCCTGTCTTCCCAGTAGCCTACTCTGTGTGTGTGAACTGTTGACTGCTCATGAATTGCAGATTGTTGACAAATGAATCAAGATCAAGGGGCAGGGCAATTTGTGACTTACTTTGGTATTCAGTGGCTGTATTGGAGGGGGAGTGGTTTCTTCTCCTCTACTTCAGTCTACCCTGGTTTCTCAGCGGCAGCTGTAAGCGCCAGTTGTGTCAGTGGTGGTCTCAGCTAAGATGGTTCTGACGAGTAGTTTGAGGAAGGAACGCGAGGAAGGCGCTACACCACTCTCTCACTTGACTATCTTAGCTAGTTATTTTCTGATCTAATTTAGCTTTTTTGCAGCTTTGACACCTGTTTTCTATACCAGTTCACTCCTCTCCCTGTAGGCTTTACAGACGCTCCCCACCCCTTGACTGTAAACCTTCTAATTTAGTGTACTCCGCACACAACCCATGTGGAATAAAGGGTCTCTGGCAGCGTTTGGAACTGCCGATCTGCGGTAAAGAACGCAGAGTTCATCTCGGCCTATGCTGCCCTTCGGTCCATTGACTTTTTTTGGCCCCGATGGAGACATGGATCACCCCAGAGAACACTGCTGCTCTCGCTTCATCTGACTATGTTTTATCTCACAGTCCAAGAGCATCTGGTTGTTGCGGTGGTGGTACATGGCTACTCATTTCTCCCTCTCACCTGTCCATCTCCTCATTTGAATTCCATACTGCCACTGTCTCACCCACCAGGTAAGCTTGACACCTTGATGAGCTAATTTCTTGACAACGGTTCACCGCTCTTTGTACTTAGCGACTTCAACCTCCCGACGTCTGCCTTCGACAAATTTATTTTTGACCTCACCCTTTCCCAATCCCAACCAAATCACAAGGCAGGCAATAACGCTAGCGGTTGTTCGCCTACTAATCTCACTGCAACCCCCCTCCAGATATTTGATCCCTACTTTGTTTCCTTTTCTGTCTCCTTTTCCTCCAACTCTAACCACTCAACCCTACCCAGATGGTCATCCGCTGTCGCAATTTACTTTCTCCTCTTATGTCCTATCATTTCTCCCTTCTGCTAAATCCTCATTTCCTTCCTGTCTCATTCTGCCTCTTCAACCCTACTCTCCTCCTTTTCCACATCCTATCACTCGCACTGTCCTCCCAGCCAGCTCGGGACTGTGGCAGAATGACTCATTGCAAGCTTAAAGAACAGGACTGCAGGCAGCTGAGTGAAAACGGAGGGAAACAACTTTTTGTAAGCCTATCATCCTTTCACACCCTTCTACCTTTTCTTCCTCTGTATCAGCTCCTGAAACCACTTTCTATCAATCTAAATTTCAAGCTTCTGCATCTAACCCTAGGAAATTCTGTTCCACCTTCTCCCTCCCTCTGCGGGCTACTTTGTCAACCACTTTTAAAAAGTTTGAATATTTTCTATTACCACCCAGATCTGCACTGGTCCCACTCTCACACAGAACTACTCTACACCTTGACCTCTTTCTCCCCTCGCTCTCCAGATGAATTATTGCGTCTAGTGAGGTCTGCAGCCCGACAACCTGCCCGCTCGACCCCATCCCCTCCTGCCTTCTCCAGACCATCTCAGGAGACCTTTTCCCATTCCTCATTAACTCATCCCTGACCACTGGCTGCACTCGCTCCCTTCCGGAAACCAACTCGACTCATCTGACGTCAAAAACTATAGACCTGTATCTCATTTTCTTTCCTGATTTAACTCTCTCGTTATCTCTCTCAGAATGATCTTCTTGACCCTAACCAGTCAGGCTTCAAGACGGGTCATTCAACACAGAGTGTCACAGAGGCTCTCCGCACCAAAGCTGACTCTGTCTCCTCTGTTCTCATCCTCCTAGATGGAGTCGCTTCCTTTGACACCGTGAACCATCAGATCCTCAGCTCCACCCTCAGGGCTGGTTGTCACAGGCACTATACACTCTTGGATTGCATCCTACCTGGCAGGCTGCTTCCATGTGGAGAGGATCTGTGTCTGCACCATGTACTCTCACTACTGGTGTCCCCCCAGGGCTCAGTTCTTGGCCATCTTCTCTCTATACACCAAGTTACTCGGTTCCATCATATCCTCACATGGTCTCTCCTATCATTGTTGTGCTGATGACAGTCAACTACTCCCACCCCACCCCCCTAACTGACACGCATTGCTGCGTGCCTGGCATATATCTCCGCTTGGATGTAGGCCAACCACAAGCTTTATCTCGGCAAGACAGACCTGCTCTTGTTGTTCCTCGGCCATGAAACGCTTGCGTTCAGTCTGCATGCTCAATGCTGCACATGCAACAATGTTGGTGAAAACTATCCTGTTTTTGCTTAATATAAATCCACTAATTACACTTTTTTTTTTTTTTTTTTACATTCTTAGCAAGTTGTGCCTAAATCTTGTTAGCCAGCTAACTAGCGATTAGCATTAGAAGCTATCTACCTAATAAAGGTACTGAGTCAGAGCAAAAGTAATTAGCTATACAGCCTATAATACCAGTGATGGTGTAGACTTAAATCAGCAAATCAGTTAGTGTTGCAGAATCTTCTAAATCTGAAGAATACACAAAGAATGAATATCTTAGCTACATGAGGTAGCTAAGAGAACATTCAATGTAGCCAAAGATTATAGGGTCCACTAGAAAACACTTGTCAACACTCTTCCCTGGCATTTTCATTCATTGTCATGTCAAACAATGTATTCAAAGTGCCCACTATTATATTCTCTAACTATAGAATTTGACTTATCATTCTATTTCCATGATTCCAACAGTTCACCAAAGTGTGTTGCTCTAAATCGCTAGTCAAATCGTGATTGCAGTGTTTGGTTAAAAATAAGGCTTAGGCCTTACCCATATCATGCAACCCTGTGTGGAAATTCTCAAATGAGTGCAGGAAATTCAGAAAATAATTTTTTTGGGGGGTTTGAATTGAACAGTATAAAACAATCAGAATTGAAATCACTTAATGTACAGTTCCAGTCAAATGTATGAACACCTACTCATTCCAGGGTTTTTCTTTTTTTAAATTATTTTCTAAATTGTAGAATAATAGTGAAGACATCAAAACTATGAAATATCGCATGGAATCATATAGTAACCACAAAAGTGTTAAACAAATCAAAATATATTTGCGATTCTTCAAAGTAGCCACCCTTTTGCCTCGACAGCTTTGCGCACTCTTGGCATTCTCTCAACCAGCTTCAGGAGGTAGTCACCTGGAATGCATTTTAATTAACAGGTGTGCCTTAATTTGTGGAATTTCTTTCCTTAATGCGTTTGAGCCAATCAGTTGTTGTGACAAGGTAGCGGTGGTATACAGAAGATAGCCCTATTTGGTAAAAGACCAAGTCCATATTATGGCAAGAACAGCTCAAATAAGTAAAGAGAAATGAAAGTACATCAGTACTTTAAGACATGGTCAGTCAACCTGGAAAATTTCAAGAACTTTGAACATTTCTTCAGGTGCAGTCGCAAAAACCAAGTTTTATGCTGAAACTGGCTCTCATGAGGACCACCAGACCCAGAGTTACCTCTGCTGCAGAGGATAAGTTCATTCAGTTACCAGACTCAGAAATTGCTGCCCAAATAAATGCTTCACATAGTTCAAGTAACAGACACATCTCAACATCAACTGTTCAGAGGAGACTGGGTGATTTAGGCATTCATGGTCGAATTTCTGCAAAGAAACCACTACTAAAGGACACCAATAAGAAGACTTGCTTGGGCCAAGAAACATGAGCAATGGACTGGTGGAAATCCAAATGTGACATTTTTGGTTCCAACCGCTGTCTTTGTGAGATGCGGAGTAGGTGAACGGATGATCTCTGCATGTGTGGTTCCTACTGCAGCATGGAGGTGGTGTGGGGGTGCTTTGTTGGTGACCCTGTCAGTGATTTATTTAGAATTGAAGGCACACTTAACCTCTAGCGACGAGCAATCCCGTATCCGGGAGCGTAATCATAGCCTCAAGCGCATTACCATAACGCAACGTTTCCTATTCATGAAAATCGCAAATGAAATCAATATATTCAAACACAAGCTTAGCCTTTTGTTAACACTCATCTCAGATTTTCAAAATATGCTTTTCAACCAAAGCTACACAACCATTTGTGTAAGAGTATTGATAGCCTAGCATAGCATTAAGCCTAGCATTCAGCAGGCAACATTTTCACAAAAACAAGAAAAGCATTCAAATAAAATAATTTACCTTTGAAGTACTTCGGATGATTTCAATAACGAGACTCTCAGTTAGATAGCAAATGTTCATTTTTTTCCAAAAATATTATTTGTGTTGGCGAAATAGCTCAGTTTTGTTCATCACGTTTGGCTAAGAAAAAGACTGGAAAATGCAGTCACTACAACGCTGAACTTTTTTCCAAATTAGCTCCATAATATCGACAGAAACATGGCAAACGTTGTTTAGAATCAATCCTCAAGGTGTTTTTCACATATCTATTCGATAATATATCAGTCGTGACAGTTGGTTTCTCATCAGAAGCAAACGGAAAAATACACGCAGCTGGAGATTACGCAATAATTGCAACGGAGGACACCAAGCGACCACCTGGTAGATGTAGTCTCTTATGGTCAATCTTCCAATGATATGCCTACAAATACGTCACAATGCTGTCGACACCTTGGGGAAGCGACAGAAAGCCTAAGCTCATCCGTGGCCCATTCACAGACATATAAGGAGTCATTGGCATGAGGCGGTTTCAAAAAATGCGGCACTTCCTGATTGGATTTTTATCTGGGTTTCGCCTGGAACATCAGTTCTGTGGCACTCACAGACAATATCTTTGCAGTTTTGGAAACGTCAGTGTTTTCTTTCCAAAGCTGTCAATTATATGCATAGTCGAGCATCTTTTCGTGACAAAATATCTTGTTTAAAACGGGAACGTTTTAAATCCAAAAATTAAAATAGCTCCCCCTATATCCAATAAGTTAACCAGCATGGGTACCACAGCATTCTGCAGCGATACGCCATCCCATCTGGTTTGCGCTTAGCAGGGCTATCGTTTTTTTTCCCAACAGGACAATGACCCAAAACACACTTTCAGGATGTGGAAGGCTATTTGACCAAAGAGTGATTGTGTGCTGAATCAGATGACTTGGCCTCCACAATCACCCGACCTCAACCTTATTGAGATGGTTTGGGATGAGTGAAGGAAAAGCAAAGTGAAGGAGAAGCAGCCAACAAGTGCTTGGCATATGTGTGAACTCCTTCAAGACTGTTGGAAAAGCATTCCAGGTGAAGCTGGTTGAGAGAATGCAGAGTGTGCAAAGCAGTCAAGGCAAAGGGTGGTTACTTTGAAGAATCTCAAAGATAAAATATTTTTTGATTTAACACTTTTTTTTGGTTACTACATGATTCCTTATGTGTTATTTCATAGTTTTGATGTCTTCACTATTATTCTACAATGTAGAAAATAGTAATAAAATAAAAGTCCAAACTTGATTGGTACTGTTTATACGGAGACTGGTGCAAAACATATGGGGTTAAATGTATGTCGAAAAATAAACAAATGTTTCCTGATCTTTCAGATTTAGGACAGACACTTCAGAACAAACTTCCCTTTTATATTTTTTTTTGGAGGGGGGTTTATCAGTTCCTTGGCAGGGACTCTGTTTATCTGGGCTTCTGTAGAGGGCATTGGTGTGGTTGCCACAGGTTTTTTCTATTTGCACGTAAAATAATCTGAATAAATAATAACATCCCCAAACCACTAATTCCTACGATTAATGGTGTTAAATAACACTGAATCAATCCAATTTATTTATGAAGCCCTTCTTACGTCAGCTGATATAAAAGTGCTGTAAAGAAACCCAGCCTAAAACCCCAAACGGCAAGCAATACAGGTGTAGAAGCACGGTGGCTAGGAAAAACTCCCTAGAAAGGCCAAAACCTAGGAAGAAACCTAGAGAGGAACCAGGCTATGAGGGGTGGCCAGTCCTCTTCTGGCTGTGCTGGGTGGAGATTATAACAGAACATGGCCAAGATGTTCAAATGTTCATAGATGACGAGCAGGGTCAAATAATAATAATCATCATTGTGGTTGTCGAGGGTGCAACCGGTCAGCATCTCAAGAGTAAATGTCCGTTGGCTTTTCATAGCCGATCATTCAGACACTCTACCGCTCCTGCTGTCTCTAGAGAGTTGAAAACAGCAGGTGTGGTGAACAGGTCAGGGTTCCATAGCCGCAGGCAGAACAGTTTGAAACTGGAGCAGCAGCATGACCGGGTGGACTGGGGACAGCAATTAGTCATCAGGCCAGGTATTCTTGAGGTGTGGTCTTAGGGTTCATGTCCTCTGAGAGAAGGAAAGACAGAGAGAGAGAATTAGAGAGCATACTTAAATTCACATAGGACACCGGATATGACAGGAGAAATACTCCAGATATAACCGACTGACCCTAGCCCCCCGACACATAAACTACTGCAGCATAAATACTGGAGGCTGAGACAGGAGGGGTCGGGAGACACTGTGGCCCTGTCCGACGGTACCACCGGACAGAGCCAAACAGGCAGTAAATAACTCCACCCACTTTGCCAAAGTACAGCCCCTTGAGGGATATCTTCAACCACCAACTTACTATCCTGAGACATGGCTGAGTATAGCCCACAAAGATCTCCTCCCCCCCCAAGGGGGGGGGCGCCAACCCGGACAGGAAGATCACGTCAGTGACTCAACCCACAAGTGACGCACCCCTCCTAGGGATGGCATGGAAGAGCACCAATAAGCCCTTGGAATAGGGTTAGAGGCAGAGAATCTCAGTGGAGAGAGGGGAACCGGCCAGGCAGAGACAGCAAGGGTGGTTCGTTCCTCCAGTTTCTTTCCATTCACCTTCACACCCCTGGGCCAGACTACACTCAATCATAGGACCTACTGAAGAGATGAGTCTTCAATAAAGACTTAAATTGTTATGGCTGTTATCCCACTAACGGGATAAGTGTCATCAACAACTGCTGAATAGCATAGCGCTACATTCAATAAATATTACTAAAAATATTTATATTCATGAAATCACAAGTGCAATATAGGAGAACACAGCTTAGCCTTTTGTTAATCCACCTGTTGTCTCAGATTTTGAAATTATGCTTTACAGCGAAAGCAATCCAAGCGTTTGTAAGTTTATCGATCGCTCGACAAAACATTAAGTACACTTAGCATCAAGTAGCTCGGTCACGAAAATCAGAAAAGCAATCAAATGAATCGTTTACCTTTGATCTTCGGATGTTTTCACTCACGAGACTCCCAGTTACACAACAAATGTTCCTTTTGTTCCATAAAGATTATTTTTATATCCAAAATACCTCAGTTTGTTTGGCACGTTATGTTCAGAAATCCACATGAAAGAGCGGTCATGACAACGCAGACAAATTCCAAATAGTTTCCATAATGTCCACAGAAACATGTCCAACTTTTTAAAAATCAATCCTCAGGTTGTTTTTAAAATATATAATTGATGATAATATCAACCGCAAATGTCTTTCACAGTAGGAGAGGGAAAAGCAATACCTATCCAAACTCTGTGTGAGCAAAACTCAGGTGACCACTTGACGCGATGTTCTTTCTGGCTCATTTTTCAAAATAAAAGCCTGAAACTATGTCTGAAGAACCTTGAGGAACACCGAAATTTACAGTTGATTTGTCAGAGGACAAACCATTCACAGAGACAAACTGATATCTTTCCGACAGATTAGATCTAAACCAGGCCATATCTTATCTTTGTATACCAATTTGGGTTTCCAATCTCTCCAAAAGAATATGGTGATCGATGGTATCAAAAGCAGCACTAAGGTCTAGGAGAACGAGGACAGATGCAGAGCCTCGGTCTGACGCCATTAAAAGGTCATTTACCACCTTCACAAGTGCAGTCTCAGTGCTATTATGGGGTCTAAAACCAGACTAGAGCGTTTCGTATACATTGTCTTCAGAAAGACAGTGAGTTGCTGCGCAACAGTCTTTTCTAACATTTTTGAGAGTAATGGGGGATTCGATATAGGCCAATAGTTTTTATTTTCTGGGTCAAGGTTTGGCTTTTTCAAGAGGTTTTATTACTGCCACTTTTAGTGAGTTTGGTACACATCCGGTGGATAGATAGCCGTTTATTATGTTCAACATAGGAGGGCCAAGCAAAGGAAGCAGCTCTTTCAGTAGTTTAGTCGGAATAGGGTCCAGTATGTAGATTGAAGGTTTAGAGGCCATGATTATTTTCATCATTGTGTAGTACTAAAATTAGATATAGTACTTAAACACTTGAGTGTCTCTCTTGATCCTAGGTCCTGGCAGTGTTGTGCAGACTCAGGACAACTGAGCTTTGGAGGAATACGCAGATTTAAAGAGGAGTCCGTAATTTGCTTTCTAATGATCTTTTCGTCAAAGTAGTACATTCATTTATCACTGCTGATGTGAAAGCCATCCTCTCTTGGGGAATGCTGCTTTTTAGTTAGCTTTGTGACAGTATCAAAAATACATTTTGGATTGTTCTTATTTTCCTCAATTAAGTTGGAAAAATAGGATGATCGAGCAGCAGTGAGGGCTCTTCGATTAGTACCGTGCAGTATCTTTCCAAGCTAGTCGGAAGACTTCCAGTTTGGTGAACTATTTTGTTATAGCAAAGTTGGTAGCAACATGAAAATCTGTTGCAGCTCAAGTCGACTACGAAACCCGCAATGCTTTCTCTGGGCTGACTGGCTAGGTAACGTAGCTACACACAATACCATGGTTAACATCAGCATGTGAAGTAGCTAGCTAGACAAACTGCACTAGTAATTTAGGAGTCATCTCCGAGTTCAACTTTCAGTTTGTCTGCCCAGAGCGTCATGTGTATATACAGTCATTGGCCCAGAGCCAGTGCAGAGTATGTTGCTATGGCAACTACATCCCTTTTCCCACGTTTCCCATAGACACACAGGGCTCATTGAGACATGGTACTTGGAAGGAGAAACTGAGTTGAATAATTGGGTACAATGTTTAGATTGAGCACATCTCAACAAAATATATTTTGTCAGGTCGTAAATGGGTGGATGTGTTCTTGACAGTGCCCATACCATCTAAGTTATTGGCTAATAGGGCGATCTGGAGTGAAGGTAATTGTTTTAAACGTTATGAAATGTGATATTGGATACCACACTATGCCCAGTGATGAGAATCATATGGCTATGACACGTTCCTATACAATTTCCAGATTTTTCAGACTGATCACTTAGCGGCAGGTAGCCTAGTGGTTAGAGCGTTGGACTAGTAACCGAAAGGTTGCAAGATCGATTCCCCGAGCTGACAAGGTAAAAATCTGTCGGCACTTAACCCACTGTTCCTAGGCCGTCATTGAAAATAAGAATTTGTTTTCTTAACTGACTTGCCTAGTTAAATAAAGGTTAAATAAAACAAATATCATGGTCATTTTTATTTTACCCACTGATAGGCTTTCACCAAATTGACAGAAGTTTCATGATTTTTATTTCTGAGGGTGGGTTATCCCTTTAAGTCATGTTTATTGAATAGAGAGGTAGAGATGGCGTGGGCTGGATTCAAACCCACGCTGCAGCGGTACATTGTGTACCAGAGGCTACTGCCTAGACCTCGAGACCATCCTAAGCCACGTTGTTCCATGCAGAGTGTCTTACATGTTTACAGCTATGTGTATCCCCTAGAAGCGGTTGATATTAGAATGTCTAATGAGTCTCTCTCTGTACAGGGCAGTAAACTATGGATCATTATGGAGTACCTTGGTGGTGGCTCAGCTCTGGACCTGGTAAGAGAGACAATATGTCAACATGAACAATGTCTGTTGGTGGATTTGTCTACTGGGTGTGTTCACTGTGTTTTGTGTGTAGCTGCGAGCAGGGCCCTTTGATGAGTTCCAGATTGCCACCATGCTGAAGGAGATCTTGAAGGGCCTGGACTACCTCCACTCCGAGAGGAAGATCCACAGAGATATCAAAGGTGCGTGTCATCACGTCCAGCATGTAGGATATCTCGGACAGAGGCGAGCTGCAGCAGTACAGGGTTAAAGCTGCCATGTCCGTTTTCCATATTGAAACATCAGACATTACTTAAAACCTGTCTAGGACTGTTGCTTGTGGAACCCCCCCCCCCCCCCCCCCCCCCCCCCCCCCCCCGCAACAGCCACAACAGCCAGTGAAAGTGCAGGGCGCCAAATTCAAAACAACAAAAATCTCATAATTAAAATTCCTCAAGCATACAGGTATTTTACACCATTACACCAAAGATAACATTCTTGTTAATCCCACCAAAGTGTCTGATTTCAAAAAGGATTTACAGCGAAACCACCACAAACGATTGTTAGGTCACCACCAAGTCACAGAAAAACACAGCCATTTTTTCCAGACAAAGAGAGGAGTCACAAAAAGGGGGGAAGTCACAAAAAGCAGAAATAGAGAAAATTAATCACTAACCTTTGATCTTCATCAGATGACACTCATAGAACTTCATGTTACACAATACATGTATGTTTTGTTGATTAAAGTTCATATTTATATAAAAAAATCTGAGTTTACATTGGCGCGTTACGTTCAGTAGTTCTAAAACATCCGGTGATTTTGCAGAGAGCCACATCAATTTCCAGAAATACTCATAAACATTGATAAAGATACGACTATTATACTTGGAACTTTAGATAAACTACTTCTTAATGCAACCGCTGTGTCAGATTTAAAAAAAACTTTATGAACATGTCCCCCCCCCCCCTTCCATCAGACATCATTGCACAATACAAATAGTTTTTTACCATGATTCAGAATCGAACTGCCCAGTTTAAAAACCCATAAGATGCACCTGTGGCGACCAGTGGTGCAGTTTCACCTAATCCTGGATCTCAGCTTTAATATATCAGGTTCTCTCACCTTTTGTGCCAGTAGTGTGTTGTGTATTAATGTCAGTAATTGCTGTTGACATCATGACTGTGTGCTTTGGTAGCGGCCAACGTTCTTCTGTCAGAGTGTGGCGAGGTGAAACTGGCAGACTTTGGCGTGGCGGGCCAGCTGACAGACACCCAGATCAAGCGGGAAACTTTTGTGGGAACGCCCTTCTGGATGGCCCCCGAGGTCATCCAACAGTCTGCCTACGACCACAAGGTTACTAGCTTTCTGTTCTCTCTTTAGTTTCTTCCTAAATATTTATTTATTTATTTTTTATTTTATTTTACCTTTATTTAGCCAGGCAAGTCAGTTAAGAACAAATTCTTATTTTCAATGACGGCCTGGGAACAGTGGGTTAACTGCCTGTTCAGGGGCAGAACGACAGATTTGTACCTTGCCAGCTCGGGGGTTTGAACTCGCAACCTTCCGGTTACTAGTCCAACGCTCTAACCACTAGGCTACCCTGCCGCCCCGTGTCCTACAGATATGTGATTCAAACAGACATCGACTTGGAGACAACGCAGCTGTTGACTATTGGTTATACTATTAGGGGAAATAGATTGGGGTCATCGTGAGGGGCTGGAACTGCTTATCCAGGGGACGAGAGAAGAATGGGCTTGTGTTTAGTGGAAGACACTTAAGTTGAACTCTTTACTTTTCTACAACATAATGATGTTGCCCAAATACTGCAATCTTACTCCCACATAATGACTACCTAACACACACTCCCTCCTCCAGGCTGATATCTGGTCTCTGGGCATCACTGCCATCGAGCTGGCCAAGGGTGAGCCTCCCAACTCAGACATGCACCCTATGCGGGTCCTCTTCCTCATACCAAAGAACACCCCACCCACCCTCAGTGGAGATTTCTCCAAGACCTTCAAAGACTTTATAGACTCCTGCCTCAACAAAGACCCTTCATTTGTAAGTAAAATGCCCCAGCTCCCACCCCATTTTGCGTTATTGAGTGGTAGTCCATTTGGTTGTTCTTGGTAAGCCTGCCTTTAATTGTGGGCTGATTGTCCCTCTGTATAGAGGCCAACAGCTAAGGAGCTTCTGAAGCACAAGTTCATAGTGAAGAATGCCAAGAGGACGTCCTACCTCACTGAGCTGATAGACCGGTTGAAACGCTGGAAGGCCGAGGGACACAGTGATGGAGACTCCAGCTCTGATGACTCTGACTCGTGAGTAGAGAAGGCTCTAAACAATGTATCACTCACTGACTGACAGTTGGTAGAAATGTGATCGAAGACCCTGTCTGAACTAGAGTAAAGTTCAACCTGTAGATGATCCTTCCTGCTGTCTGTCTGTGTGTGTCTCTGTCGGTATGTTTCCAGGGAGTCCAGTAACAAGGAGAACAACTCCTCCCAGCCAGGCTGGTCCTTTACTACAGTTCGCAAGAAGAAAGACCCTAAGAAGGTTTCCAATGGAACGGTGAGTTTGCATCTGTGGGAGGAGTATGAGGAGAATGTTGTGTGTCTATAATGTTTACCTCTGCTCACCATTTGATGACAGGACCAAGACCTCCTGAAGAAATCTGCCAGCTTGACCACGCTGATTGCCCCAGTATTCACTGAGGTAGGGAAGGGTGAACTCTACATCCACACTCTTTTATAAGTTGTAACGATGAGTAAATCCTCTGTTGTCTGTTTCCACCCCTTCTAGCTGAAGCTGCAGCGCAGGGATGGAGAGATGAAGGGAGTGATGGAGGACTTGGAGAAAAGCATCCACCTGGCTGAGGACATCTGCCCCGGAGTCACAGACAAGATGGTCAACCGCATCGTCGACAAGTTCCAGAGGTGAGTTAGGGGACGGGAGGCTGTTTAGGGGACGGGAGGCTGTTTAGGGGACGGGAGGCTGTTTAGGGGACGGGAGGGGTGCGGCCATTGTAGAATAGTGCCATAGACTAGGAGTGGTTGGAAGCTGTGGAGATGACATGTTATAATTTGGAGCAGTTGGCCTTCAACTGTGTTCTTCCTGTGGACTTTCCCATCAGATTGTCTGTCAGTTAGTGGCATGTGGAGGGCAGGTTTAGACGCTTGATGAGGACCACGCCTCCAGAGTGCATCATCAGCCTCTATGCCTTTTCCCATCATCCCCCATTCCTTTTCCCATCATCCCCCATGCCTCTCCTCTGATCAGCTCCCCCAGGACCAATGGATGCAGGGAAAGAGGGAGGACTCCTGCTGTGCACACTCACTGATCTTATAACCAAAAGGATATTTTTTAAATGTGTATTTGTTGAAAATGTTTTGTTATTCTATTTTATTTAATCCCTTTAAAAGTAGGCTCAAGCTAGTGCCCAAAGCAGAGCCTGTTACTGTTATGGTAGTCAATAGTATTTTAGTTTTGTAATATTTTCAGTCTGAGACAACAACAAACTCTAAGGTTGCAACATCAATCTTCTGCTGAGTATAAGACATAGCTACTTAAAGATATTTCAATTTTGAATTTATTTTTTACTGCTACTAAAAATGTTTAAGTAGCTATATTTTAGATGTTCAGTGTACTGCACTTGTTTCTGATGTCTAGCTTACCATCTTCATGTCACTTGTAGCATTTAGAAACCTGCTGTTTGGAGAACTGCATATCTAGTCAAACCACAGGAGTTCAGTACCTCTCTGCTGAGAGCAAGCCATGGTTGAGGAAAGACTCATACCAGTGAATGTCCATAGAAACAAAACTTCTGTTTGTGACCATTTGGAAACGGGTCACTTGTTTGGGCATTGGGGAAAGATTGTATAGGAAATGGGTGGAGGACTTTGCTGCGCAAAAATGTATCACACCCTCTCATTCCAAAAGATACAAATCATATCTATCTTATGGGATCTTAGCTCTGTAAGGGGCAATCCTATTGGAACCTTCGGAGATCTGCTTCTGAAGGAAATATGCACTGCACACACTTTGAAGGGGGTGGAGCTTTTTCTAAATATACTTGCTAGTTATTTCCCTGTTTCAGACTAGATCTCAAGGGAGACGGGGTACTTTTCTGTCTTAAAGACAATATACTCTCCCTCTACCAAAAAATACTTGAGTGCTCAAGTGAAATGGCAATGTCGGTATTGTGGACGTGTAATGTTTGAAACATTGGTATGAGTCCTTGAGTACTCTCTCTACTGGGGAGTCGTGTATCTTTGAACAAATCCCAAATAAAGACTTTATTGGGAATTTTATCAGCCAAGCTCAAATGCATACAAAAGGGTGCCATCTTTGGTGTGGTGATGACACTGCCCCTTTTGGAGGAAGTATGCCAACTTAACATCCAACAGTGCCTAAAACTTAAGAATTGCAGTGATATTCTCTATTTAAACTTAAGAATTGCAGTGATATTCTCTATTTAATTGTGGTCATGTATCATCAAATGCATTAAATGGTAATAATACATTTTGCCAGTGTTTCAAGTTTTTAAAAGCAATAAGGTATTTGATCATTGCATATTTTTATATTTCCTCAAATGACATTCAGATGGCAAAACTACGATTTTTTTTTTGTTTATATATTTCTGTATCTGAACTTTATAATGGAAACCGTGTTGACTTCGCTTTACAGGAAGCTGTCAAATGTACATATTGGATAGTCTTCAATCGTTATTCATTTTGGTTTGGTCTTGAAAAATAAATATTTAAATTATGAATTCCTGTGTTTTATTGATGTAATATCCTTGTTAAAACCAAGTATTAATTTTATTTGTTATAATTGGTTTTAGATTTAAAATGTGATTGAATTGCTTCTGAACTGTAATGTCGTTAATGCATTTCTTTTGAATAAATATTTCTTTAATGTACATGTGAATAGGTTGGTTTAAGTTTTGATGAATAAGGTAGTTTTTTAACCAGGTCAACTCTCCCATTGGCCCCAGCATAACAGGAGGCCTGGGAAAGAGAAGTTGAAGAAAGATGGAGAGATCAATGTTGGTGAAAAACTATGAAAATAGAACAAAACCCATATCTACTGAGTTTCGAAGGGAAATACTGATTTTATTTTATAGGAGAGTATTATTTTGTTAAAGACTTCTCCGACTCTCTTCTGTATACATCAATGATGTCGCTCTTGCTGCTGGTGATTCTCTGATCCACCTCTATGCAGACGACACCATTCTGTATACTTCTGGTCCTTCTTTGGACACTTAACAACCCTCCAGACAAGAGTCAATGCCATACAACTCTCCTTCCGTGGCCTCCAACTGCTCTTAAATACAAGTAAAACCAAATGCATGCTCTTCAACCGATCGCTGCCTGCACCTGCCCGCCCATCCAGCATCACTACTCTGGACGGTTCTAACTTAATATGTGGACAACTACAAATACCTAGGTGTCTGGTTAGACTGTAAACTCTCCTTCCAGACCCACATCAAACATCTCCAATCCAAAGTTTAAATCTGGAATTGGCTTCCTATTTCGCAACAAAGCATCCTTCACTCATGCTGCCAAACACCCTTGTAAAACTGACTATCCTACCGATCCTCGACTTCGGCGATGTCATTTACAAAATAGTCTCCAATACCCTACTCAATAAATTGGATGCAGTCTATCAGTGCCATCTGTTTTGTCACCAATGACTTTGTTTCCATTGGATATCTGTTGCTGCTGAGGAGTACTGTCTGCCTTGATAGCTGTGGATCTTGTGAGGACACCTGCACGGAACTGCTTTACTTCGCTGAGGAAATATCTACAAGTAATATAACCACAACGGTGGGGTGCTTTTAGTTTATTTATTTTTAGCTCCAACTTGCGCCAACGGGTAAGCAAGCTTGCCAGTCATTTGGACGTGGGTTGTGAGAAATCATTGGGGTTTATTATTTGTATTTATTTTGATGTGGTACATGTCCTATGTCTGTTCACAATAGGGATTCTTATTGGAGATGTCCTCCCCTAATATCCCATGCTTTTGCATCAGCGTCTTTGACATTCAACAGCAATGGCGGACAAGTCTAGTATTCATGTTTGTATCTGTAGTCAGTACACTTTTCCTGTACAGCTAAGTAATTCACAAAAATAAGTCCTTGTTTCTTCCACAATCCTTGCATGGAGGACCAGGTAAAAATGAGGTGTGTTGTGTGTGCATGCGTGATAGGTGGGGTTAGTGACCTAAAGGGTGGAACTCTGCTGGTGGAGGGCCGGAGGATCTTCATATCAGACTGGCTCCAGGGGCGCTTGGGCAAGCCTGTCTCGTTGCTAGAGTCATCACTGAAGTGGGCTGCCGTCTCTTCTCTGTCAAACTCCCTCCGACCAGCCAGAGTGGCAGCATACGGCCACGGAGCAATGGCCAGGCCTGGAAGCAGTGGAGGCCCAGTGTAGCAATGGCACTGGTGCCTCAGACAGGGAGTCAATGAGGACGGGCTGAAGAAACTGGAGGAGTGGATGAAGTCGTCCAGGAGGGTGACATGGAGAGTGGGCCGGGCGGCGTAGCAGGACAGAGGGAGTGGGGCTGGAGAGTGGTCCAAGGAGAGAGAGGAGCAGGCGGACATGTCGGCCTGTGCAGAGGGCCTTGACGGGGTGCACCTCCAGGCAGGGGTAAAGCAGAACCAGCTGCTGTGTGTTGGCTATAAGTCGGCCCCTCAGTCACATTGCTGCTGTGGATGAAGCTCTGTCTGGGCCGGAGTTATATATATGTTTTTAACTAGGCATGTCAGTTAAGAACAAATTCTTGTTTACAATGACGGCCTACCAAAAGGCCTCCTGCGGGGATGGGGGATGGGATTAAAAATAAAAATTAATTAAATAAAAATATAGGACAAAACACATCACGACAGGAGACACAACACAACACTACATAAAGAGAGACCTACGACAACAACAGCATGGCAGCAACACAACATGGTACAAACATTCTTTGGCACAGACAACAGCACAAAGGGCAAGAAGGTAGAGACAACAATACATCCTGCAAAGCAGCCACAACTGTAAGTAGAGAGTCCATGATTGAATCTTTTAATAAAGAGATTGAGATAAAACTGTCCAGTTTGAGTGTTTGTTGCAGCTCGTTCCAGTCGCTAGCTGCAGCGAACTGAAAAGACAAGTGACCCAGGGATGTGTGTGCTTTGGGGACCTTGAACAGAATGTGACTGGCAGAACGGGTGTTGTATGTGGAGGATGAGGTCTGCAGTAGATATCTCAGATAGGGAGGAGTGAGGCCTTAGAGGGTTTTATAAATAAGCATAAACTAATTGATCTTGCGACGGGTATACAGAGATGACCAGTTTACAGAAGAGTATAGAATGCAGTGATGTGTCCTATAAGGAGCATTAGTGGCAAATCTGATGGCCGAATGGTAACAATCATCTAGCCGCTCGAGAGCACCCTTACCTGTTGATCTATAAATTATGTCTCCGTTATCTAGCATGGGTAGGGTGGTCATCTGAATCAGGGTTAGTTTGGCAGCAGGGGTGAAAGAGGAGCAATTACAATAGAGGAAACCAAGTCTTGATTTAACTTTAGCCTGCAGCTTTGCAGCTTGCTGAGAGAAGGACAGTGTACCATCTAGCCACACTCCCAAGTACTTGTATGAGGTGACTACCGCAAGCTCTAAACCCTCAGAGGTAGTAATCACACCTGTGGGGAGAGGGGCATTCTTCTTACCAAACCACATGACCTTTGTTTTGGAGGTGTTCAGAACAAGGTTAAGGGTAGAGAAAGCTTGTTGGACACTAAGAAAGCTTTCTTGTAGAGCATTTAACACAAAATCCAGGGAGGGGCCAGCTGAGTATAAGGATGTATCATCTAAGAGAGCTTTCATCTGAGAGAGCTTCCTACTGCCTCAGCTATGTTGTTGATGAAAATTGAGAAGAGCGTGGGGCCTAGGATCGAGTCTTGGGGTACACCCTTGGTGACAGGCAGTGGCTGAGACAGCAGATGTTCTGATTTTATACACTCTACTCTTTGAGAGGGGTAGTTAGCAAACCAGGCCAAAGACCCCTCAGAGACACCAATACTTTATACCGGCCCACAAGAATGGAATGGAATGGTCTACCGTATCAAATACTTTGGCCAAGTCAATAAAAATAGCAGGACAACATTGCTTAGATCAAGGGCAATGGTGACATCATTGAAGACCTTTAAGGTTGCAGTGACACATCCATAACCTGAGCGGAAACCAGTTTGCATACCAGAGAGAATATTATAAACATCAAGAAAGCCAGTCAGTTGATTATTGACAAGTTTTACCAACACTTTGGATAAACAGGGCAAAATAGAGATACACCTATAACAGTTGGGATTGGCTTGATCTCCCCCTTAAATAAAGGACGAACCGTGGCTGCTTTCCAAGCAATGGGAACCTCCCCAGATAGAAGAGACATGCTTGGCAATGATTTGGGCAGTAACCTTAAAGAATAAAGGGTCTAAACCATCTGACCCAGATGGTTTTTGGGGTCAAGGTTCAGGAGCTCCTTTAGCACCTCAGACTCAGTGACCGCCTGCAGAAAGAAACTTTGTAGCGGGGCAGGGGGAAAAGAGGGAGGAGCATCGGGGCTAGTTGCATTAGAAGGGGTGGGAGAGGAGGAAATGTTGGACGGGCAAGTTGGCATGGCTGAGTCAAATAGGAATCCTGACTTAATGAAGTAGTGATTAAAAAGCTCAGCCATGTGCTTCTTGTCAGTAACAACCACATTATCAACTTTAAGTGACATGGGCAGCTGTGAGGAGGAGGGTTTATTCTCCAGGTCTTTAATCGTTTTCCAGAACTTCTTGGGTTTAGACCCACAGAGAGAGAACTGCTCCTTAAAGTAACTAACTTTGGCCTTCCGGATAGCCTGAGTGCACTTATTTCTTATTTGCCTGAACGAAAGCCAGTCAGCCTGAGTATGCGTGTGCTGAGCCTTTAGCCAAATGCAATTCTTGAGGTGGAGTAACTCTGCAAGATCACAGTCGAACCAGGGGCTGAACCTGTTTTTAATTCTCATTTTCTTTATGGGAGCGTGTTTTAACAAATCACTGAAAATATCAAAAAAGAAGGTCCAAGCGTCTTCGACAGAGGGGATCAAGCTGATTCTATACCAATTTACAGAGGCCAGGTCATGAAGGAAGGCTTGCTCATTAAAGGTGTTTAGTAAGTGTCTATGACAAATCAGCACAGGTTGTTTCACTGAGCAGCCATTACGAACACATGCTGTAAAACAGTGATCACTAAGGTAATTACAGAAAACACAGACTGATACCTATCAGGATTATTTGTGAGGATAACATTGAGGAGAGTAGCCTTTTCTGGGTGTTTGGAGTCATACCTTGTGGGATTGGTGATCATCTGAGAAAGATTTAGGGAGTCCCATTTGCTTTAGGACTTGGTCAGGTGGTTTAAGCATGTCCCAGTTTAGGTCACATAGCAGGACAAATTCAGACTCGGTGTAAGGGGCCAGGATGGTCTACAGTAGCCTCAACAGCACACAGTAGGGTAACACCATGGTGTAGCCGGAGGACAGCTAGCTTCCGTCCAATTTTTTTTTTCTTCAGTTTCACTTACTTAGCTAGCAAGTGCAGCTAGCTAGTTCAGTTACGCAAACACCCGGCTCAAACAGAGGGATGCTATGTTAGCTAGCTGGCTATAACAGAGGGATGCTATGTTAGCTAGCTGGCTATAACAGAGGGATGGTATGTTAGTTAGCTGACTATGACGATCCAACACAACACTGGAACTATTCCAAGTAAAGGTAAGCTTTTGGTTTGACTAATTTATTGCCACTGTAAGTGCTAAACTGCTTACTGACTGTACACTGTAACGTTACTGCACGTTTGTAGCAGGTTTACTAACACATTAGTTCTATTAGCTATGCTGACTATGATGTTACTGTAGTTAATATGGGGACAACGATGTAGGCTGTGTGTAGCGGTTATGACATGGTTTTGCTTGGAAAGGCTTTTTCACCTGGTCACATACAGCTGATGTGTTGTTCATTGAAATCCACAAGACGATAGCCCTATTTGGTAAAAGACCAAGTCCACAAGACGATAGCCCTATTTGGTAAAAGACCAAGTCCATAAGACGATAGCCCTATTTGGTAAAAGACCAAGCCCACAAGACGATAGCCCTATTTGGTAAAAGACCAAGTCCACAAGACGATAGCCCTATTTGGTAAAAGACCAAGTCCACAAGACGATAGCCCTATTTGGTAAAAGACCAAGTCCACAAGACGATAGCCCTATTTGGTAAAAGACCAAGCCCACAAGACGATAGCCCTATTTGGTAAAAGACCAAGTCCACAAGACGATAGCCCTATTTGGTAAAAGACCAAGCCCACAAGACGATAGCCCTATTTGGTAAAAGACCAAGCCCACAAGACGATAGCCCTATTTGGTAAAAGACCAAGTCCACAAGACGATAGCCCTATTTGGTAAAAGACCAAGTCCATATTATGGCAAGAAAAAGCTCAAATAATCAAAGAGAAACAACAGTCCATCATTACTTTAAGACATGAAGGTCAGTCAATCAGGAACATTTCAAGAATTTTGAAAGTTTCTTCAAGTGCAGTCACAAAAACCATCAAGCGTTATGATGAAACTGGCTATCATGAGGACTGCCACAGGAAGGGAAGACCCAGAGTTACCTCTGCTGCAGAGGATAAGTTCATTAGAGTTACCAGCCACAGAAATTGCAGCCCAAATAAATGCTTCACAGAGTTCAAGTAACAGACACATCTCAACATCAACTATTCATAGGAGACTGCGTGAATCAGGCCTTCAGGGTCGGATTGCTGCAAAGGAACCACTACTACAGGACACCAATAATAAGAAGAGGCTTGCTTGGGCCAAGAAACATGAGCAATGGACATTAGACCAGTGAAATCTGTCCTTTGGTCTGATCAGTCCAAATGTGAGATTTTTGTTTCCAACCACCGTGTCTTTGTGAGATGCAGACTAGGTGATCTCCGCATGTGCGGTTCCCACTGTGAAGCATGGAGAAGATGGTGTGATGGGGTGGGGTGCTTTGCTGGTGACACTGTCAGTGATTTATTTAGAATTCAAGGCACACTTAACCATCATGGCTACCACAGCAATGATCATTCTGGCTGGAGTTCAGTTCAGCTCATGTCCACACATTGACACAAAATAGCAGAATAGCATAATCTCCTTGACAAAGTGTTTGTATCTTTGTGTTGTGTCAAAATATGACTGAATAACTTAAATGTAAGTTGGATGGAATCATGGAAACTTTTTGGACTATTCAACAAAATGTGTTACCAACCTTTTTCTCTTCTGTGGATTTTATCATCTCCTCAATGATACATCCTCACTATAGTCCAAGTAACATCTTGTAAAAGCCACTGTGAAGAGGGGTCCTTTCTATCCTTGGATGACAGCCTTTCCCACTAACATATCCAGCTATAGCTCCAAATAGAATGCTACACCGGTTAAAGGGATCCAAGGAAAGAGTCACGCGAGTTGTGTGTCTGTTGAAACGGGTGGCACACGTTAAACGTGTTTGTGCACACACACACACACACACACACACACACACACACACACACACACACACACACACACACACACACACACACACACACACTCGGTGTGATTGCTGAGGCATGCAAGGTCAGGTGGTCACTATGGTAAAATCATGGGCATCTATTTTGAAAAATAAAGAAACAGTACTGGGGACTGCCACTAGATGTCACCAAGTGCATGCAACATGACTGCAAGCTTCACTTATTATAGTGAGCTGGAAAGGGCTATCATCTCTTCAATACAAAGTTTTATTGGAAAGTAGCATATAACCTGTTGTATTTTCCATTGGCAGAATGGCCAAGGATGTTTAATATTTCAAATGAGATCATTCACTTGATCGAACCATATCGGTCAATATAAATAAGATCGTTAAGAATAAGCCATTGAAAGATAATTCATTACTTACTGTACAGGGCTTTTATCTAGTAATTTCACTGATTTCAGTGTTCAGTAATGGCCATGTTTGCAACAAGTTTACAATGTTTGAATTACTAGGGAACTCTTATACTGAAGTCAACTGAAAAGGATGCCTGAAGTAAATGAGATAATCTCTGGAGAAATCTACAGAAAAACCTGGACTGTAACAAGCATCTACTGTGCATTCTCTGCAGTCTGCGAATCTGACCCCCACAGAGTGTGTGAAATCTGCCCCGCTAGGTGAGTGAAATCTGCCCCGCTAGATGAGTGAAATCTGCCCCGTTAGGTGAGTCAAGTCTGCCCCGCTAGGTGAGTCAAATCTGCCCCGCTAGGTGAGTGAAATCTGCCCTGCTATGTGAGTTAAATCTGCCCCGCTAGGTGAGTCAAGTCTGCCCCGCTAGGTGAGTCAAATCTGCCCCGCTAGGTGAGTGAAATCTGCCCTGCTATGTGAGTTAAATCTGCCCCGCTAGGTGAGTCAAATCTGCCCCGCTAGGTGAGTCAATTCTGCCCTGCTAAGTGAGTGAAATCTGCCCCGCTAGGTGAGTCAATTCTGCCCTGCTAAGTGAGTGAAATCTGCCCCGCTAGGTGAGTGAAATCTGCCCCGCTAGGTGAGTGAAATCTGCCCTGCTAAATGAGTCAAATCTGCCCCGCTAGGTGAGTCAAATCTGCCCCGCTAGGTGAGTCAAATCTGCCCTGCTAGGTGAGTGAAATCTGCCCCGCTAGGTGAGTCAATTCTGCCCTGCTAGGTGAGTGATTTCTGCCCTGCTAGGTGAGTCAAATCTGCCCTGCTAGGTGAGTCAAATCTGCCCCGCTATGTGAGTCAAATCACCCACTAGGTGAGTCAATTCTGCCCTGCTAGGTGAGTCAAATCTGCCCCGCTAGGTGAGTCAATTCTGCCCTGCTAGGTGAGTCAAATCTGCCCTGCTAGGTGAGTCAAATCTGCCCTGCTAGGTGAGTCAAATCTGCCCCGCTAGGTGAGTCAAATCTACCCTGCTAAGTGAGTCAAATCTGCCCCGCTAGGTGAGTCAAATCTGCCTTGCTAGGTGAGTCAAATCTACCCTGCTAAGTGAGTCAAATCTGCCCTGCTAGGTGAGTCAAATCACCCACTAGGTGAGTCAAATCTGCCCTGCTAGGTGAGTCAATTCTGCCCCGCTAGGTGAGTCAAATCACCCACTACGTGAGTCAAATCTGCCCCGCTAGGTGAGTCAATTCTGCCCTGCTAAGTGAGTCAATTCTGCCCCGCTAGGTGAGTCAAATCACCCACTAGGTGAGTCAAATCTGCCCCGCTAGGTGAGTCAATTCTGCCCGCTAGGTGAGTCAATTCTGCCCTGCTAGGTGAGTCAAGTCTGCCCCACTAGGTGAGTCAAATCTGCTCCGCTAGGTGAGTGTAATCTGCCCCGCTATGTGAGTTAAATCTGCCCGGCTAGGTGAGTCAAATCTGCCCCGCTAGGTGAGTCAAATCTGCCCCGCTAGGTGAGTCAAATCTGCCCCGCTAGGTGAGTCAATTCTGCCCTGCTAAGTGAGTCAAATCTGCCCCGCTAGGTGAGTGAAATCTGCCCCGCTAGGTGAGTCAATTCTGCCCTGCTAGGTGAGTCAATTCTGCCCTGCTAAGTGAGTGAAATCTGCCCCGCTAGGTGAGTGAAATCTGCCCCGCTAGGTGAGTGAAATCTGCCCCGCTAGGTGAGTGAAATCTGCCCCGCTATGTGAGTGAAATCTGCCCCGCTATGTGAGTCAAATCTGCCCTGCTAGGTGAGTCAAATCTGCCCCGCTAGGTGAGTCAAATCTGCACCGCTAAGTGAGTCAATTCTGCCCTGCTAAGTGAGTCAAATCTGCCCCGCTAGGTGAGTCAAATCTGCCCCGCTAGGTGAGTCAATTCTGCCCTGCTAGGTGAGTCAACTCTGCCCTGCTAAGTGAGTGAAATCTGCCCCGCTAGGTGAGTGAAATCTGCCCTGCTAGGTGAGTGAAATCTGCCCCGCTAGGTGAGTGAAATCTGCCCCGCTAGGTGAGTGAACTCTGCCCCGCTAGGTGAGTGAAATCTGCCCCGCTAGGTGAGTGAAATCTGCCCTGCTAAGTGAGTCAAATCTGACCCCGCTAGGGGAGTCAAATCTGCCCCGCTAGGTGAGTGAAATCTGCCCCGCTAGGTGAGTCAAATCTGCCCTGCTAAGTGAGTCAAATCTGCCCCGCTAGGTGAGTCAAATCTGCCCCGCTAAGTGAGTCAATTCTGCCCTGCTAAGTGAGTCAAATCTGCCCCGCTAGGTGAGTCAAATCTGCCACGCTAGGTGAGTCAAATCTACCCTGCTAAGTGAGTCAATTCTGCCCTGCTAGGTGAGTCAAATCTGCCCTGCTAGGTGAGTCAAATCTGCCCTGCTAGGTGAGTCAAATCTGCCACGCTAGGTGAGTCAAATCTACCCTGCTAAGTGAGTCAAATCTGCCCCGCTAGGTGAGTCAAATCTGCCCCGCTAGGTGAGTGAAATCTGCCCCGCTAGGTGAGTCAAATCTGCCCTGCTAAGTGAGTGAAATCTGCCCCGCTAGGTGAGTCAAATCTGCCCCGCTAGGTGAGTCAAATCTGCCCCGCTAGGTGAGTCAAATCTGCCCTGCTAAGTGAGTCAAATCTGCCCCGCTAGGTGAGTGAATTCTGCCCCGCTAGGTGAGTGAAATCTGCCCCGCTAGGTGAGTCAATTCTGCCCTGCTAAGTGAGTGAAATCTGCCCCGCTAGGTGAGTGAAATCTGCCCCGCTAGGTGAGTGAAATCTGCCCCGCTAGGTGAGTGAAATCTGCCCCGCTAAGTGAGTCAAATCTGCCCCGCTAGGTGAGTGAAATCTGCCCCGCTAGATGAGTCAAATCTGCCCTGCTAGGTGAGTGAAATCTGCCCCGCTAGGTGAGTCAATTCTGCCCTGCTAGGTGAGTCAAATCTGCCCTGCTAGGTGAGTCAAATCTGCCCCGCTATGTGAGTCAAATCACCCACTAGGTGAGTCAATTCTGCCCTGCTAGGTGAGTCAAATCTGCCCCACTAGGTGAGTCAATTCTGCCCTGCTAGGTGAGTCAAATCTGCCCTGCTAGGTGAGTCAAATCTGCCCTGCTAGGTGAGTCAAATCTGCCACGCTAGGTGAGTCAAATCTACCCTGCTAAGTGAGTCAATTCTGCCCTGCTAGGTGAGTCAAATCTGCCCTGCTAGGTGAGTCAAATCTGCCCTGCTAGGTGAGTCAAATCTGCCACGCTAGGTGAGTCAAATCTACCCTGCTAAGTGAGTCAAATCTGCCCCGCTAGGTGAGTCAAATCTGCCCCGCTAGGTGAGTGAAATCTGCCCCGCTAGGTGAGTCAATTCTGCCCTGCTAAGTGAGTGAAATCTGCCCCGCTAGGTGAGTGAAATCTGCCCTGCTAAGTGAGTCAAATCTGCCCCGCTAGGTGAGTGAAATCTGCCCCGCTAGGTGAGTGAAATCTGCCCTGCTAGGTGAGTGAAATCTGCCCCACTAGGTGAGTCAATTCTGCCCCGCTAGGTGAGTGAATTCTGCCCTGCTAGGTGAGTCAAATCTGCCCTGCTAGGTGAGTCAAATCTTCCCCGCTATGTGAGTCAAATCACCCACTAGGTGAGTCAATTCTGCCCTGCTAGGTGAGTCAAATCTGCCCCGCTAGGTGAGTCAATTCTGCCCTGCTAGGTGAGTCAAATCTGCCCTGCTAGGTGAGTCAAATCTGCCCTGCTAGGTGAGTCAAATCTGCCCCGCTAGGTGAGTCAAATCTACCCTGCTAAGTGAGTCAAATCTGCCCCGCTAGGTGAGTCAAATCTACCCTGCTAAGTGAGTCAAATCTGCCCTGCTAGGTGAGTCAAATCACCCACTAGGTGAGTCAAATCACCCACTAGGTGAGTCAAATCACCCACTAGGTGAGTCAAATCACCCACTAGGTGAGTCAAATCTGCCCTGCTAAGTGAGTCAATTCTGCCCCGCTAGGTGAGTCAAATCACCCACTAGGTGAGTCAAATCACCCACTAGGTGAGTCAAATCTGCCCTGCTAAGTGAGTCAATTCTGCCCCGCTAGGTGAGTCAAATCTGCCCCGCTAGGTGAGTCAAATCTGCCCTGCTAAGTGAGTCAATTCTGCCCCGCTAGGTGAGTCAAATCTGCCCCGCTAGGTGAGTGAAATCTGCCCTGCTAAGCGAGTCAAATCTGCCCTGCTAGGTGAGTCAAATCACCCACTAGGTGAGTCAAATCACCCACTAGGTGAGTCAAATCACCCACTAGGTGAGTCAAATCACCCACTAGGTGAGTCAAATCTGCCCTGCTAAGTGAGTCAATTCTGCCCCGCTAGGTGAGTCAAATCTGCCCCGCTAGGTGAGTCAAATCTGCCCTGCTAAGTGAGTCAATTCTGCCCCGCTAGGTGAGTCAAATCTGCCCCACTAGGTGAGTCAAATCTGCCCTGCTAAGTGAGTCAATTCTGCCCCGCTAGGTGAGTCAAATCACCCACTAGGTGAGTCAAATCACCCACTAGGTGAGTCAAATCTGCCCTGCTAAGTGAGTCAATTCTGCCCCGCTAGGTGAGTCAAATCTGCCCCGCTAGGTGAGTGAAATCTGCCCTGCTAAGTGAGTCAAATCTGCCCTGCTAGGTGAGTCAAATCACCCACTAGGTGAGTCAAATCTGCCCTGCTAAGTGAGTCAATTCTGCCCCGCTAGGTGAGTCAAATCACTCACTAGGTGAGTCAAATCACCCACTAGGTGAGTCAAATCTGCCCTGCTAAGTGAGTCAATTCTGCCCCGCTAGGTGAGTCAAATCTGCCCCGCTAGGTGAGTGAAATCTGCCCTGCTAAGTGAGTCAAATCTGCCCTGCTAAGTGAGTCAATTCTGCCCCGCTAGGTGAGTCAAATCACCCACTAGTTGAGTCAAATCACCCACTAGGTGAGTCAAATCTGCCCTGCTAAGTGAGTCAATTCTGCCCCGCTAGGTGAGTCAAATCACCCACTAGGTGAGTCAAATCACCCACTAGGTGAGTCAAATCTGCCCTGCTAAGTGAGTCAATTCTGCCCCGCTAGGTGAGTCAAATCTGCCCCGCTAGGTGAGTCAAATCTGCCCTGCTAAGTGAGTCAATTCTGCCCCGCTAGGTGAGTTAAATCTGCCCCGCTAGGTGAGTGGAATCTGCCCTGCTAAGTGAGTCAAATCTGCCCTGCTAGGTGAGTCAAATCACCCACTAGGTGAGTCAAATCTGCCCTGCTAAGTGAGTCAATTCTGCCCCGCTAGGTGAGTCAAATCACCCACTAGGTGAGTCAAATCACCCACTAGGTGAGTCAAATCTGCCCTGCTAAGTGAGTCAATTCTGCCCCGCTAGGTGAGTCAAATCTGCCCCGCTAGGTGAGTCAAATCTGCCCTGCTAAGTGAGTCAATTCTGCCCCGCTAGGTGAGTCAAATCTGCCCCGCTAGGTGAGTCAAATCTGCCCTGCTAAGTGAGTCAAATCTGCCCTGCTAAGTGAGTCAATTCTGCCCCGCTAGGTGAGTCAAATCTGCCCCGCTAGGTGAGTCAAATCACCCACTAGGTGTCTAGCCTGTAGCTCTCTTTACCCTTTTGCATTTTAATGTCACGACTCCATGCAGAAAATGGATTTCCAATGATACCATTGATAAACTGGGTCACAGTGGAGAAAAATAAGAAAAACAAGAACAATGATTCAACAAACACTAAATGTTGAGGGACACTAAATAAAGAAAATATCCAAGAAATACAGGCGATATTGAAGTGGAAACATATGTCAGGTTGATTTAATGTTCTAGAAGGTCTGTGACTGGCCGAACTGATGAGGGACTGGCAGTGCAGAATGCTTGTTACTGAGACAGTGGAGCCTTCAGGCCCAGACATCCAGCACAACAGCCATGAATAGTCTCCAGGAATAGTCAGATACAGTGTAGAAAAATAGTGAAATCATCAAAACTATGAAATAACACATATGGAATCACATAGTAATCACAGAAATGCTAAACAAATATATTATATTAAAGATTATTCAAAGTAGCCACCCTTTGCCTTGATGACAGTTTTGCACACTCTTGGCATTCTCTCAACCAGCTTCCTGAGGTAGTCAAATGGAATGCATTACAATCAACAGGTGTGCCTTGTTAAAAGTTAATTGTGGAATTGCTTTCCTTCTTAATGTATTCGAGCCAATCAGATGTGTTACCTCAAATAAGCAAAGAGAAACGACAGTCCATCAGTCCATACTTTAAGACATGAAGGTCAGTCAATCAGGGACATTTCAAGAACTTTGAAGGCTTCTTCAAGTGGAATCGCAAAAACAATCAAGAGCTATGATGAAACTGGCTCTCATGAGGACCACCACAGGAAAGGAAGACTATAATTTATTTTCAACAGGTCAATGACCCAACGCACCTCCAGGCTGTGTAAGGGCTATTTGACCATGAAGGAGAGTGATGGAGTGCTGCATCAGATGACCTGAGAACTCTTTCAAGACTGTTGGAATAGCATTCCAGGTGAAGCTGGTTGAGAGAATGCCAATAGTGTGCAAGTAGTAAAAATGAGTACGTGTGTTCAAACCTTTGACTGGTACCGTATACGACACTAAACTAACCTTAACAGAACATCTACCATGGAAAAAATACCACTACTGTATAAATGTAGCTTGATACCCCTCCATGAAGTGGTTGAGTTTTATTCTCTCCTCCAATAAGAGTATCCTTGCCAGCTCTTAATGACCCAGCCATGTGTTTTATAGTAATTCATCCCCCTTCAATCTGTAAATACTCTCAACAGAGCGGAGATCAAATTATGGCAAAACAAAGCCCTGTGAGCAGAGCGAGGAGAGACTGTGCATTCACAGGCGTAATGAGCCATCTGTTCCGTCCCACCACCGCAAAACAAATGTCATCAAACCCTTGGTTCTCACCTCCCTTTCTTTCCAGGTAAACTGGGAGCTTTGTTTGTTCTGGAAGCAGGAACACCTTGCTAATGTGAGACTGTGCTGTGCCCTGCCGACAGCTGCTGTCACCACACATTGTGACAGTTGTATCTGATTTTTCCAATGGAAATTGATTCACACCTGTCGACGCCACAGAGCGTGTCATTGGAGCTTTCTCTCTGCTGCGGTTGCTTCTGTTCTGTGAATTCTCCTCTTCCACTTCGGTTGGAAACTGATCTCCAATGTAAATTACAGTTGTAAAATGAAAAAATAAAAACAGAGGTTTTCCAGTAGCATGTTAATGTTGTCAACCTTACTAAAAAGATAGTGACAGCAACACAGAATATGAGAGAACAGAGGTAGAATACTAAAACATATTAAAAACAGACATGGCTTTTTGATGACACAGCAGAGGTTGTAAAAAAAACATGCAGGTTGAATTGCGAGGCTATCCCTGTCCCAGTGTTTTGGGAGGGGTTCAAATTGAGGATGAGGTGCCTTATGGTTCCTGTAAGAGTTACTGTAATCCCTAAACCATTCCAGAAATATACACGAGAGAAACAAAACAGCATCAGACACTCTGGCTGAGCAAAACTCAAACTAAACCAACATCCACGACAGTTCAAAAAGTAAAAAGGCAATTGATTTCTCCAGTCACTTCACCATATATACACACATTTATCATGATGCAATGGCTTTTACAAAGAACAGGCTGCTGCAACAGATGTCATGAGTAGCAGATGGCAAAACTGGGACAAATATAAATAAAAGACACGTCAAGAAAAGGGGGCGGAACCTATTTAAACCAATCATATCCCCAAAGCAGAGCTGAAACAGCATCCCCCACTCATTGGAACCTTTACACCAACCTCAGGTGAGAGGAGAAACACAGCGAGTAGTCTTCTACCTATATACTGCCCAGACTCCATTCATATGCTGTGCATGTCAATGTACAGACAGTATGTATGTATCTATCTACATATATATTATACATATATACACACACATATACACTACCGTTCAAAATGTTGGGGTCACTTAGAAATGTCCTTGTTTTTGAAAGAAAATCACATTTTATGTCCATTAAAATAACATCAAATTGATCAGAAATACAGTGTCGACATTGTTAATGTTGTAAATGACTAATGTAGCTGGAAACAGCAGATTTTTAATGGAATATCTACATAGGCGTACAGAGGCCCATTATCAGCAACCATCACTCCTGTGTTCCAATGGCACGTTGTGTTAGCTAATACAACTTGATCATTTTAAAAAGTCTAATTGATCATTAGAAAACCCTTTAGCAATGATGTTAGCACAGCTGAAAACTGTTGTTCTGATTAAAGAAGCAATAAAACTGTCCTTCTTTAGAATAGTTAGAGTTCGATTACATTCTCAAAATGGCCAGAAACAAATAACTTTCTTCTGAAACTCGTCAGTCTATTCTTGTTCTGAGAAATGAAGGCGATTCAAGAAATTAGCAAGAAACTGAAGATCTGGTACAACGCTGTGTACTACTCCCTTCACAGAACAGCACCAACTGTCTCTAACCAGAATAGAAAGAGGAGTGGGAGGCCCCGGTGCACAACTGAGCAAGAGGACAAGTACATTAGAATGTCTAGTTTGAGAAACAGACGCCTCACAAGTCCTCAAATGGCAGCTTCCTTAAATATTACCCACATAACACCAGTCTCAACATCAACAGTAAAGAGGTGACTCATTGATGCTGGCCTTCTAGGCAGAGTTGCAAAGAAAAAGAGTTGCAAAGAAAAAGCCATATTTAGACTGGCCAATAAAAAGAAAAGATTAAGATGGGCAAAAGAACACAGACACTGGATGTATATATATATATAAAGTTCCTTCGGAAAGTATTCAGACCCCTTGACTTTTTCAACATTTTGTTACATCACAGCCTTATTCTAAAATGGATTGAATAAATACAAATCCTCAGCAATCTACACACAATACCCCATAATGACAAAGTGATAACTGATTTTTAGAAACTTTTGCAAATGTATTTAAAAAATAAAACAATTTAATCATTAATACAATTCATATTTTCGTGTAAAAATACTCCATAATTGCCATAATTGTGTCAATTTAGTTTTGTCAGTGTGGGAGGAGAGAAAAGGAACTTCACAGACTCCTTTCAACACAGCTTATTGGTAAGGAACTATGATTTCTGTAAATGGGGTGACTTTCGGTTTGCCGACCACGGCACACGGAAAGTGTTTCTTGACACTCTTTGATCGGCCCGTGAGTGAGACTTAAAGCAGTCAAACAAAACAAGAGAGGATGATTTGGAGCTGTCTATATCATTACCCTTTAAAAAGCTTGGGATCAAAAAAAGGTACCCAAAGAAAGAGAGAGAAAAAGGTGTCAGTCTGAAATGTCAGTTTGGTCATTACCAAAATGTCAAACAATTATAATAGGTGTCCTTTTCCTGCCGTGGGTAGCGGAGTGATTTAGTTCAATAGGAGAGTAGCAGAGGTGTTATACCATCAACGTGATGTCGCTTCAAAAGATCTCCCAACCTCAAAATGCACTGTCCTCTACACCCCTCTGTCTGTCCACGCATACACATGCACACACCTGACCAGAGACACACCAACACACACCTGACCAGATACACACCAACACACACCTGACCAGATACACACCAACACACACCTGACCAGATACACACCAACACACACCTGACCAGATACACACCAACACACACCTGACCAGATACACACCAACACACACCTGACCAGATACACACCAACACACACCTGACCAGATACACACCAACACACACCTGACCAGATACACACCTGACCAGAGACACACCAACACACACCTGACCAGATACACACACCTAACCTGAGACACACCAACACACACCTGACCAGATACACACCAACACACACCTAACTAGATACACACCAACACACACCTGACCAGAGACACACCAACACACACCTGACCAGAGACACACCAACACACCTGACCAGATACACACCAACACACACCTGACCAGATACACACCAACACACACCTGACCAGATACACACCAACACACACCTGACCAGATACACACCAACACACACCTGACCAGATACACACCAACACACACCTGACCAGATACACACCAACACACCTGACTAGATACACACCAACACACACCTGACCAGAGACACACCAACACACACCTGACCAGAGACACACCAACACACCTGACCAGATACACACCAACACACACCTGACCAGATACACACCAACACACACCTGACCAGATACACACCAACACACACCTGACCAGATACACACCAACACACACCTGACCAGATACACACCAACACACACCTGACTAGATACACACCAACACACACCTGACCAGATACACACCAACACACACCTGACCAGATACACACCAACACACACCTGACCAGATACACACCAACACACACCTGACCAGATACACACCAACACACACCTGACCAGATACACACCAACACACACCTGACCAGATACACACCAACACACACCTGACCAGATACACACCAACACACACCTGACTAGATACACACCAACACACACCTGACCAGAGACACACCAACACACACCTGACCAGAGACACACCAACACACCTGACCAGATACACACCAACACACACCTGACCAGATACACACCAACACACACCTGACCAGATACACACCAACACACACCTGACCAGATACACACCAACACACACCTGACCAGATACACACCAACACACACCTGACTAGATACACACCAACACACACCTGACCAGATACACACCAACACACACCTGACCAGATACACACCAACACACACCTGACCAGATACACACCAACACACACCTGACCAGATACACACCAACACACACCTGACCAGATACACACCAACACACACCTGACCAGATACACACCAACACACACCTGACCAGATACACACCAACACACACCTGACCAGATACACACCAACACACACCTGACCAGATACACACACCTAACCAGAGACACACCAACACACACCTGACCAGATACACACACCTAACCAGAGACACCAACACACTCCTGACCAGATACACACCTGACCAGATACACACTCCTGACCAGATACACACCAACACACACCTGACCAGATACACTCCAACACACACTTGACCAAATACACACCCACACACAACTGACCAGATACACACTAACACACACCTGACCAAATACACACCCACACACACCTGACCAGATACACACACCTGACCAGATACACACCAACACACTCCTGACCAGATACACACACCTGACCAGATACACACCAACACACACCTGACCAGATACACACCAACACACACCTGACCAGATACACACACCTGACCAGATACACACCCACACACTCCTGACCAGAGACACAACCACACACACCTGACCAGATACACACCCACACACTCCTGACCGATACACACCCACACACTCCTGACCAGATACACACCCACACACTCCTGACCAGATACACACCCACACACTCCTGACCAGATACACAGCCACACACTCCTGACCAGATACACACCCACACACTCCTGACCAGATACACACTCCTGACCAGATACACACACTCCTGACCAGATACACACTCCTGACCAGATACACACCAACACACACCTGACCAGATACACACCCACACACACCTGACCAGATACACACACCTGATCAGATACACACCAACACACACCTGATCAGATACACACCAACACACACCTGATCAGATACACACCAACACACACCTGACCAGATACACACCAACACACACCTGACCAGATACACACCAACACACACCTGACCAGATACACACACCTGACCAAATACACACCTTGTTAGACATCATTGTCTAGTTTTTCACTCACACACACATGCGCAGCCCCATCACAGATGTGAGAAAAATCAGATTAGCATTGATCTGTTTCTTCTTGCTTCACATCCCCAAATATCAGCCAGCTCTCTGCCTGGGCAGCCTGCCACCCTACACCACAACACACATCTACACACCAACACTCTCTTCTGGCAATCATTCTTAAAGTGGCAATCAGGAGTTGAAACAGTAACAAATCGCACTCCCCACCCGTTTTTCTCCGCACACGACCATCCATGATATCAAAATTAGAGTTCTAACCATGTTTTGTTGCTGAACATTGTGTGTTTCCATTTTTTTGTTTACAAACATTGCAGTGAAACAAGGTTATATTTTGGGTTCTGATGGGGTACGACAGTTGAACTAAGCTCATGAGGCATTTGTAACAAATTATTCAAGAATAATATGATTTTTTACATGATCATAATCATCATCATCATCATCATGATGATGTAGCAAGTACCACTTTGCTTCTTGAAAGTCCAAAAGACATCAAATCTATGAAATAACACGTATGGAATCATGTAGTAATCACAAATTAAACAAATCAAAAAATATTTTATATTTGAGATTCTCCAGATAGCCACCTTGATGACAGCTTTGCACACTCTTGGCATTCTCTTAACCAGCTTTATGAGGTAGTCACCTGGAATGCCTTTCAAGTAACAGGTGTGCCTTATTAAAAGTTAATTTGTGGAATTTCTTTCCTTCTGAATGCGTTTGAGCCAATCAGTTGTGTTGTGACAAGGTAGGGGTGGTATAAAGAAGATGGCATAATATGGACTTTTACCAAATAGGGCTAAGAACAGCTCAAATAAGCAAAGAGAAATGACAGTCCATCATTACTTTAAGACATGAAGGTCAGTCTATCTGGAACAGTTCAAGAAGGTTTCTTCAAGTGCAGTCGCAAAAACCATCAAGCACTATGATGAAACTGGCTCTCATGAGGACCGCCACAGGAATGGGAGACCCAGAGTTACCTCTGCTGCAGAAGATAAGTTCATTAGAGTTACCAGCCTCAGAAACTGCAGCCCAAATAAATGCTTCAGAGTTCACAAAGTAACAGACACATCTCAACATCAACTGTTAAGAGGAGACAGTGTGAATCAGGCCTTCAGGGTCGGATTTCTACAAATAAACCACCACTAAAGGACACTAAGAAGAAGAAAAGACTTGCTTGGGCCAAGAAACACGAGCAACGGTCCTTAGACCGATGGTCTGGAGTCCAGAGTAGGTGAACGGATGATCTCAGCATGTGTATTTCCCACCATGAAGCATGGAGGAGGAGGTGTGATGGTGTGGGGGTGCTTTGCTGGTGACACTGTCAGTGATTTATTTAGAATTCAAGGCACACTTAACCATCATGGCTACCACAGCCACTTTAAACAATGCTACCTTATATAATGTTACTTACCCTACATTATTCATCTCATATGCATACGTATATACTGTACTCTATATCATCGACTGTATCCTTATGTAATACATCTATCACTAGCCACTTTAACTATGCCACTTTGTTTACATACTCATCTCATATGTATATACTGTACTCGATACCATCTACTGTATCTTGCCTATGCTGCTCTGTACCATCACTCATTCATATATCCTTATGTACATATTCTTTATCCCCTTACACTGTGTACAAGACAGTAGTTTTGGAATTGTTAGTTAGATTACTTGTTGGTTATTACTGCATTGTCGGAACTAGAAGCACAAGCATTTCGCTACACTCGCATTAACATCTGCTAACCATGTGTATGTGACAAATAAAATTGGATTTGATTTGATTTCTGCAGCGATACGTCATCCCATCTGGTTAGGGCTTAATGGGACTATCATTTATTTTTCAACAGGACAATGACCCAACACACCTCAAGGCTGTGTAAGGGCTATTTGACCAAGAAGGAGAGTGATGGAGTGCTGCATCAGATGACCTTGTCTCCACAATCCCTGACTTCAACCCAGATGAGATGGTTTGGGATGGTTTGGGAATCTGAGAGAATGCCAAAAGTGTGCAAAGCTGTCATCAAGGCAAAGGGTGGCTATTTGAAGAATCTCAAATATAAAATATATTTTGATTTGTGTAACACTTTTTTGGTTACTACATGATTCCCATATGTGTTTTTTTCATTGTTTCAATGACTTCACTATTATTCTTCAATGTAGAAAATAGTACAAATAAAGAAAAACCCTTGGATGAGTAGGTGTTCTAAAACTTTTGACTGGTAGTGTTTATGTGGACCTTTTACTGACTGCTCCAGCCCCTAACGCCCAGCACCCTCAACCCCCCCAGAGCCTCTGCTGAGCCCCCACCCCCCTGTCCCTTTCCAATCCCCCACCACATCTCCTACCCAGTGGATGAATGAAGAGCCTTCAGCCAGTCAGCCAGGTGACTTTGTCTCTTTGACCTGTTCTGGCCCACTGCTCTCCTTATCTAGTGATTCATCCTCAATAACTCTCACAGTATTTGTCCTGACATTTTAATTAAAATACTACTACCTCCTTCCTGTGATGAAAAGGGTGGCGTCACAGAGCACGGCCCCACACTACACTGGCCTACTACCTGACCACCTCGTCTACCAATACACACACACACACACACGCACGCACGCACGCACGCACGCACGCACGCACGCACGCACGCACGCACACACACACACACACACACACACACACACACACACACACACACACACACACACACACACACACACACACACACACACACACGGGGTGAAAGAGAGAAAAGGGGAACAGTTGTGGTGGGGAAAGAGATATGTCAGAGAAAGTTGGAGAGAGACAAGACAGAAAAAGAGATGTGGTGGGGAAAGAGATATGTCAGAGAAAGATGGAGAGAGACAAGACAGAAAAAGAGATGTGGTGGGAGAAAGAGATATGTCAGAGAGAGACAAGACAGAAAAAGAGATGTGGTGGGGAAAGAGATATGTCAGAGAAAGATGGAGAGAGACAAGACAGAAAAAGAGATGTGGTGGGAGAAAGAGATATGTCAGAGAGAGACAAGACAGAAAAAGAGATGTGGTGGGGAAAGAGATATGTCAGAGAAAGATGGAGAGAGACAAGACAGAAAAAGAGATGTGGTGGGAGAAAGAGATATGTCAGAGAGAGACAAGACAGAAAAATAGATGTGGTGAGGAAAGAGATATGTCAGAGAAAGATGGAGAGAGACAAGACAGAAAAAGAGATGTGGTGGGGGAAAGAGATATGTCAGAGAAAGATGGAGAGAGACAAGACAGAAAAAGAGATGTGGTGGGAGAAAGAGATATGTCAGAGAGAGACAAGACAGAAAAAGAGATGTGGTGGGGAAAGAGATATGTCAGAGAAAGATGGAGAGAGACAAGACAGAAAAATAGATGTGGTGGGGAAAGAGATATGTCAGAGAAAGATGGAGAGATACAAGACAGAAAAAGAGATGTGGTGGGAGAAAGAGATATGTCAGAGAGAGACAAGACAGAAAAATAGATGTGGTGGGGAAAGAGATATGTCAGAGAAAGATGGAGAGAGACAAGACAGAAAAAGAGATGTGGTGGGGAAAGAGATATGTCAGAGAGAGACAAGACAGAAAAATAGATGTGGTGGGGAAAGAGATATGTCAGAGAGAGACAAGACAGAAAAATAGATGTGGTGGGGAAAGAGATATGTCAGAGAGAGACAAGACAGAAAAATAGATGTGGTGGGGAAAGAGATATGTCAGAGAGAGACAAGACAGAAAAATATATGTGGTGGGGGAAAGAGATATGTCAGAGAAAGATGGAGAGAGACAAGACAGAAAAAGAGATGTGGTGGGGAAAGAGATATGTCAGAGAGAGACAAGACAGAAAAATAGATGTGGTGGGGAAAGAGATATGTCAGAGAAAGATGGAGAGAGACAAGACAGAAAAAGAGATGTGGTGGGGAAAGAGATATGTCAGAGAAAGATGGAGAGAGACAAGACAGAAAAAGAGATGTGGTGGGGGAAAGAGATATGTCAGAGAAAGATGGAGAGAGACAAGACAGAAAAATATATGTGGTGGGGGAAAGAGATATGTCAGAGAAAGATGGAGAGAGACAAGACAGAAAAAGAGATGTGGTGGGGGAAAGAGATATGTCAGAGAAAGATGGAGAGAGACAAGACAGAAAAAGAGATGTGGTGGGGGAAAGAGATATGTAAAAGAAAGATGGAGAGAGACAAGACATAAAAAGAGATGTGGTGGGGGAAAGAGAAAGAGGAGAAAATGAGAGGGATCTCAATCACGTCTGTCACTTGACAGATGATGACGTCTCACAGCTGGAAAGAAACAGTAGTAAAATGGCTTCAACAGGCGACTGTGGACCTCTGTGTTGGTTTGGGTCAGAATGGAGCTGCCTCTGACTTGAGAAAAGCCTTAACCTGACAAACAGATCCCTGCCTCAGTAAAACAACTGACTCCTCCAATATATTAGATATGGCTGCGTGTAGACATTAAAAGTTTAAAATCCAAAATAGCAAAACACATTCAATATGGCAAAAGTTATGGGTTTTAGAAGCAAATGTGTTCCCCATGAGGTGATGGAAACATACATTTTGAGTGCAGGCTAAATGAGGACCTGGAGCTAATCAAACGTTACAGATTCCCATAGAATTTCTTGCTAAGGAAATATTGTGTCTCATTTGAACCAAATTCCTTGTACGGATGTGACATGTGGACCTTTATCCTTCTGTTCTGCTCTGCTCTGTTCTGTAGGTGAAATTAAACTGGTCCAAAACCTAGGGGGACAAAATGACAACGTTGACCAAAACAATGCATCTTCACAACAAGGAATGAACCCCTAAGGATATAGTTAGGTCTATAAAAACATCTCCACAGAGACATGTTGAAACAGTATTTCCATAATTTCTTGTAATGAGGAGGTTTCATCTGAGGTCATGTGCTAACTTACTATCAAGGAACCAAGCAGAGCCTGACAGAAGGTAATGGGAATCAATGGGACAACAGCCTGATGCCAGTCTGGCACGCAGCCATCAATATCAATCATTGTTATTACTGATAATGTCTCCATGCAACCCCGATAAATGTCAGTGCCGCCTCACCCAACACCAAACCAGCCAGATCTCTCTTCTTTAAGAAATGATATTATGAGGTACTTAGAAACGCACATTATTTTGTATCAAGTATTGACAGTGAAGGTGAGGATATGGAAATCAATCAAGAGGGAGGTAAGGTTAGATATTTGACGGTGAAAAGGGTGGTCAGATGAGAGTTTCCTAGTGTACCTTCCGTGGGTTCCTCTCCAGAACTAGCTGGTGTGTAGAACAGCCTGGACACCACAGGACACACTCTTCTTGGGCAGAGGCAGAGCAGGAGGAACACGTCAGGTACACACACGTACCACCCTGTATTATTAGCCAAGCAGAATACCATCGTCTCCTCATTAGCAAATGTTCTCCATGATGACATCAGCCCATTTTCCATCTGTCTTGTAGAGAGTGAGACAAACCTTCCCTAAAGATATGGAACATTGTGTAATTACCCTCCGTAGTCAGTTTCCTAACAACCTGTTCCTTAACACACTGCCGATGTAGGGATTCAGTTTCTCCTCTGCAGCATGGCAGGGACTATTCCATGCGAAGTGGCCAGAGAGGGTGGGTTGGACGGAGCTGGGCTCTGGATGCATGTTGGACCTCAGAGGGGGTTCATCTCTCCTCCTGGAGGGCAGTACTCTGAACACCATGTTAATGGTGGCAGGTTTGAGGATTGAAAGGGAACCCGATAGCTCCTAACTGTCCCGTGCTGGCCTGGGAGATGGGCGTGGCAGATACAGGTCCTCCCCAGTGGGATACGCGGTGTGTCATTGTCATAGGGTCCATGGACATAGGGAACGTCAGTGCTCCAAGATGCAGCTCAGAGGACGTGTCACACTCTCCTCACACTGGGACACTACTCTGTCGGGAGGACAGACACTACTCTGTCTGGAGGACAGACACTACTCTATTAGGAGGACAGACACTAACTACTCTATCAGGAGGACAGACACTGCTCTGTCTAGAGGACAGACACTGCTCTGTCTAGAGGACAGACACTACCCTATCGGGAGGACAGACACTACTCTATTTGGAGGACAGACACTATCGGGAGGACAGACACTACTCTGTTTGGAGGACAGACACTATCGGGAGGACAGACACTACTCTGTCTAGAGGACAGACACTACTCTATTGGGAGGACAGACACTACTCTGTCTGGAAGACAGACACTACTTTATCGGGAGGACAGACTCTACTCTATCAAGAGGACAGACACTACTCTGTCTAGAGGACAGACACTACTCTGTCTGGAGGATAGACACTACTCTGTCTGGAGGATAGACACTACTCTGTCTGGAAGACAGACACTACTCTGTCGGGAGGATAGACACTACTCTGTCTGGAGGATAGACACTACTCTGTCTGGAAGACAGACACAACTCTGTCGGTAGGACAGACACTAATCTGTTGGGAGGACAGACACTATTCTGTCTAGAGGACAGACACTACTCTATTGGGAGGACAGACACTACTCTGTCTGGAAGACAGACACTACTTTATCGGGAGGACAGACTCTACTCTATCAAGAGGACAGACACTACTCTGTCTAGAGGACAGACACTACTCTGTCTGGAGGATAGACACTACTCTGTCTGGAGGATAGACACTACTCTGTCTGGAAGACAGACACTACTCTGTCGGGAGGATAGACACTACTCTGTCTGGAGGATAGACACTACTCTGTCTGGAAGACAGACACTACTCTGTCGGTAGGACAGACACTAATCTGTTGGGAGGACAGACACTATTCTGTCTAGAGGACAGACACTACTCTATCGGGAGGACAGACACTGCTCTGTCTGGAGGACAGACACTACTCTATCAGGAAGACAGACACTACTCTGTCTAGAGGACAGACACTACACTGTCGGGAGGACAGACACTACTCTATTGGGAGGACAGACCCTACTCTATTGGGAGGACAGACACTACTCTATTTGGAGGACAGACACTATCGGGAGGACAGACACTACTCTGTCGGGAGGACAGACTACTCTGCCGGGAGGACATACACTACTCTGTTGAACAGGGCTGCCGACTGAGACACTTGATGCTTATTCTGTGGAAAATGACCGAAGGAGATGGAGTATCTGCATATGTGTTGTCTACATGCTTTTACTTTTTAAAGTACTCAGGGAGAGAACTCTTTACTGTTAAGACAGCTATTGCTGTAGGTAGCTATAGCTTACCTGTTCTATTTGAAATGGCACAACACCATTGTTCTCATAGGGTTGCTAGTTCAAATCCTAGGAAGCCAAGGTGCCATTGAGGAAGACACTCAGATTTAAAAAAAATATATACAGTATATATTTCACCTTTATTTAGCCAGGTAGGCCAGTTGAGAACAAGTTCTCATTTACAACTGCGACCTGGTCAAGATAAAGCAAAGCAGGGTGACAAAAACAACACAGAGTTACACATGGAGTAAACAAGCGTACATTCAATAACACAATATAAAAAAGAAAGTCTATAGACAGTGTGTGCAAGTGGCATGAGGAGGTAAGGCAATAAATAGGCCATGGTAGCGAAGTAATTACATTTTAGCAGATTAACACTGGAGTGAATAATGAGCAGGTGATGATATGCAAGTAGAAATACTGGTGTGCAAAAAAGCAGAAAGTAAATAAAAACAGTATGGGGATGAGGTAGGTAGATTAGGTGGGTTATTTACAGATGGACTATGTACAGCTGCAGCGATCGGTTAGCTGCTCAAATAGCTGATCTTTAAAGTTAGTGAGGGAAATATAAGTCTCCAGCTTCAGCAATTTTTGCAATTCGTTCCAGTCACTGGCAGCAGAGAACTGGAAGGCCAAAGGAGGAGTTGGCTTTGGGGATGACCAGTGAGATATACCTGGTGGAGCACGTGCTGCGGGTGGGTGTTGTTATTGTGACAGTAAGCTAAGATAAGGCGGAGCTTTACCTAGCATAGACCTGGAGCGAGGGCCAGCCGACTAGAGCTTACAGGCCGCAGTGGTGGGTGGTATAAGGGGCTTTGGTAACAAAACGGATGGCACTGTGATAGACTGCATCCAGTTTGCTGTGTAGAGTATTGGACGGTATCTTGTAGATGACATTGCCAAAGTCGAGGATTGGTAGGATAGTCAGTTTTACTAGGGAAAGTTTGGCGACGTGAGTGAAGGGGGCATTGGTGCGAAATAGAAAGCCGATTCTAGATTTGATTTTTAGATTGGAGATGTTTAATATGAGTCTGGAATGAGAGTTTACAGTCTAGCCAGACACCTAGGTATTTGTAGTTGTCCACATATTCTAGGTTAGAACCATCCAGGGTGGTGATGCTAGTCGGGCGTGCGGGTGCAGGCAGCGAACGGTTGAAAAGCATGCATTTGGTTTTAGTAGCGTTTAAGAGCAGTTGGAGGCCACGGAAGGAGTGTTGTATGGCATTGAAGCTTGTTTAGAGGTTAGTTAATACAGTGTCCAAAGAATGGCCAGAAGTATACAGAATGGTGTCGTCTGCATAGAGGTGGATCAGAGAATCACCAGCAGCAACAGCGACATCATTGATATATACAGAGAAAAGAGTCGGTCCGAGAATTGAACCACTGTACCCCCATAGAGACTGCCAGGGGTCCGGACAACAGGCCTTCCAATTTGACACACTGAACTCTGTCTGAGAAGTAGTTGGTGAACCAGGCGAGGCAGTCATTTGAGAAACCAAGGCTGTTTAGTCTGCCGATAAGAATATGGTGATTGACAGAGTCGAAAGCCTTGGCCAGGTCGATGAACACGGCTGCACAGTACTGTCTTTTATCGATGGTGGTTATGATATCATTTAGTACCTTGAGTGTGGCTGAGGTGCACCTGTGACCAGCTCGGAAACCGGATTGTACAGCGGAGAAGGTACGGTGGGATTCGAAATGGTCAGTGATCTGTTTATTAACTAGGCTTTCGAAGACTTTAGAGAGGAAGGGCAGGATTGATCTAGGTCTTTAGCATTTTGGGTCTAGAGTGTCACCCCCTTTGAAGAGAGGGAAGCTTTACAATCTTTAGGGATCTCGGACGAGAATAAAAGGAGCAGATTTCTGGGCATGGTAGAATAGATTCAGGGTATAATGTGCAGACATGGGTATGGTGGGGTGCGGGTACAGTGGGGGTAAGCCCAGGCACCGAGTGATGATAAGAGAGTTCGCATCTCTGGACGTGCTGGTTATACTGGGTGAGGTCACCGCATGTGTGGGAGGTGGGACAAAGGAGGAATCTGAGGCATGTAGAGTGGGACTAGGGGCTCCACAGTAAACTAAAACAATGATAACTATCCTAAACAACAGTAAACAGTATTGACATTTGAGAGAGACATAAAGCGAGGCATAAAGCAGCCACAGGTGTGGATTGGAGCTAGCTAAGACAACAACGGGTAAGACCACAACAGCTAATCAGCTAAGACAGCCACAACAGGTAAAATGGCGATGAATGGGCAAAAAGGGTCGGTTAGCTACATACAGGGCCTGAGTTCACGGCTGGGGCTGACAGATAAACAAAAATAAACAGAATGGAGGACCGTGATTAATGAACAGTCCAGCAGGCATCAGCTATGTAGCCAAGTGATCATAGGGTCCAGTGAACAACAATAGATGGAGCAGGGAAGCCGCGGTGTGTTCGTTACTACGCTGGCACGCAGGAGACACAGCGTTTGTTAGCAAGTTAGCAGGCCGGGGCTAGTAGAAGCGTCTTCCACGACGTCCGACAGCGGCCGGTTGCAGGCACAGCGGATGGAGTATTCATCGGCAGATCAGTCGAGGTGGTACGACGGGGTGCCGTGTCGACAAGGGGTCCAAGCCAGACGGCGAGAGAGGTATTGTTGTTGTAATAATTTCCTTTGCTAGCCGGGAGATGCGCCTGGCTCGCAGCTAACTGGTGCTAGCTTTGGGGCAGGGGCATTAGCCACTATAGCCACTCAGTAGCAGCGATGATCCGGTGCCAGTGTCCAGAGCTTACGGCAAGGAACTGGTGGAGTAGTGGATTCTATCCGTGTTTGGGTGGAGTCCGGGTGAACACTGAGTAGGCCGGGAGGTGGGCCTGGCTCAGGGCTAGCTGCAGGGCTGGGTCACTCGGTGGCAGCTAGCTAGCTGTGAAGATCAGGTGTAATGGTCCAGGGTTTACGGCAGGAATCCAGCATTGTAGTGGAGAAACAGTCCGATAGTGGTAGGCCGGCAAGTATTATCCAGGCAAAAAAAAAGGGTTGGTGTCTGTGCAGAAGGAAAAGGCCACTAGCAGTGGCTAACAATGACTAAATAGCTAGTAGCTAATTAGCTGGTTAGCTCCTGATGGCTAGCTTCCGATGGGGTTCTGGCTACAAGGTCTAAAAAAAATTGCGGTTCCGTAACACGTTGGGTGAGGCAAGTTACCGGAAGGTATATTTCATTTAAAATGGAAAAGAGATTGAAAATAAACTTGAAATATATACAAAAAATGACGAAAAATACAAAAGTACACAAGAGGACGAACAAAAAAACGTCTGCACTGCTACGTCATCTTGGAGATTAAATTGGTCTGGTATATATTCATCAGTATAAATGGATCATCTGTAAACTGTAAACTCTGCAAGCATTGTTCAATGCAGATTAATGATATAAAATATGTCCCTCTACTTTTGTGTGTGTGTGTGTGTGTGTGTGTGTGTGTATTGCACGCCTGTCAAGCTCATCATCATCTCATGATTGCAACTGATCCACTCAGGTAGAACTACATTACTTAAGGGACGCTCCAGCTATCCATCACACACACACACACACACCACACACACAAATTCCTCAGAGTGAGGGAGTGGAGGAGTTCTGAGGAGTCCCCTCCCCCCAACCCCATGGAGATGGCCACTGGACAAACGTCACCATTGCTCATCTATCTAAGTATGATGACTGACTGGGAAATAATACCAGGATTGCTAAAAACAATAACACTCATAAATAACTATACAGTTAGCGATATAATCATCATCATCATTGTCGCCACTGTCGCCACAATTCAAATGGAAAATGGGGATATATTGTTTGACCCAAAACCCTACACACACACAGGAGATGGAAGGTTCAGGAACACTATCATTCACTCACCAGACCTACTTCCCTCAATCTTGGTTTTCTGTCTTATTTTTTCCATTAATTCTAGTCTGCCTTACAACCCTGATGTCACCTGGTCTGCCAGAAACACTGCCTCGTCTAAGCATCATGGAATTACATTTCTAAAACAACGGCCCTCTATGTAAATGGCTCTGTCTAATACCAATCCCACCCCCTCACCCCCACTCTCCTTCCGTCTTATCCCCTGTCCTGGGCGGTGGGTGGCGAGGTGCAGCTGGACTCACAGGTGCCTGGCATACAGGTCATGGTGGAAGAGCAGAGCTCTGAGGCGCACCACTGGACCGCCAGGCTCCATGGGAGGCACAGTGACCAGGGAGATCTATAGTACACACAGACAGACAGACAGACAGACAGACAGACAGACAGACAGACAGGCAGGCAGGCAGGCAGGCAGGCAGGCAGGCAGGCAGGCAGGCAGGCAGGCAGGCAGGCAGGCAGGCAGGCAGGCAGGCAGGCAGGCAGGCAGGCAGGCAGGCAGGCAGGTAGGTAGGTAGGTAGGTAGGTAGGTAGGTAGGTAGGTAGGTAGGTAGGTAGGTAGGTAGGTAGATAGACAGACAGTCAGACAGACCAGGTAGTTAGACAGACAGACAGGTAGTTAGACAGACAGACAGACCAGGTAGTCAGACAGACAGACAGACAGACAGACAGGCAGGCAGGCAGGCAGGCAGGCAGGCAGGCAGGCAGGCAGACAGACAGACAGACAGACCGGTAGTTAGACAGACAGTCAGACAGACCGGTAGTTAGACAGACAGTCAGACAGACAGGTAGTTTGACAGACAGTCAGACAGAAACAGGTAGTTTGACAGACAGGCAAACCTTACTTTGCTACCTGACAACTTTACGGCTTTTACTTTTTAATTACCGTTTATATTTTTAGTTTTTCCTTCACTCAACTTTTTTTCCTTCAACTTTTCACTCCGGACGCTTTATCTGGGCGTGGTTCGTCAGGACCTCCAACAGCCGAAGCCAAGTAGTAACATTAACATGATGCTTTATCTGGACGTGGTTCGTCAGGACCTCCAACAGCCGAAGCTAAGTAGTAACATTAACATGATGCTTTATCTGGACGTGGTTCGTCAGGACCTCCAACAGCCGAACCTAAGTAGTAACATTAACATGATGCTTTATCTGGACGTGGTTCGTCAGGACCTCCAACAGCCGAAGCCAAGTAGTAACATTAACATGATGCTTTATCTGGATGTGGTTCGTCAGGACCTCCAACAGCCGAAGCTAAGTAGTAACATTAACATGATGCTTTATCTGGATGTGGTTCGTCAGGACCTCCAACAGCAGAAGCCAAGTAGTAACATTAACATGATGCTTTATCTGGATGTGGTTTGTCAGGACCTCCACCAGCCGAAGCTAAGTAGTAACATTAACATGATGCTTTATCTGGACGTGGTTCATCAGGACCTCCACCAGCCTAAGCCAAGTAGTAACATTAACATGATGCTTTATCTGGACACGGTTCTACAGGACCTCCACCAGCCAACCAGTAGTAACATTAACATGATGCTTTATCTGGATGTGGTTCGTCAGGACCTCAAACAGCCGAAGCTAAGTAGTAACATTAACATGATGCTTTATCTGGACATGGTTCTACAGGACTTCCAACAGCCGAAGCCAAGTAGTAACTGTAACATGATGCCTTCTAATTGCAGTCGCTGTACTCATAATATACAGGAGAACAACCGCCTTACTGCGAGGATAGCTGTGCTTCAGACCCAGCTTCAGACGCAATCGTTAGGCAAGGGTAATTTCAGAGTAGTAAGGATGAAACAGCGTCTGTGCCACCAGTAAGTACAGATAGCTAGTAGTATAAATCCCCTGGCACAGTCCCTGCAGCCGGACAACTTTCTCATGGCTTCTGGAGGGAAATGCTGTAGGAATGCTGTAGGAATGCTGTAGGAATGCTCAACCTGTGTTGCTCATTCAGCCGACAGAAACTTCAACCAGTTTTCCCCATTAAGCAGCAGAGTCTGAGGCCGAGCCTTCTCCTGTCTCTACTCCTCCCGTTACGGGGTCTGAGACGCCGAAGCTTTCCACCATTAGCTCTGACAAATTGAAAACCCTAGTCATTGGCGACTCCATTATCCTCAGTATTAGACTTAAAACGAATCATCCAGCGATCATACACTGTTTACCAGGGGGCAGGACTACCGACGTTAAGGCTAATCTGAAGATGGTGCTGGCTAAAGCTAAAACTGGCGAGTGTAAAGAGATATTGTTATCCACGTCAGCACCAATGATGTTAGTATGAAACAGTCAGAGGTCACCTAGTGCAACATAGCTTCAGCGTGTAAATCAGCTAAAAAGATGTGTCGGCATTTAATATTTGTCTCTGGCTCCCTCCCAGTTAGGGGGAGTGATGAGCGCTAAAGCAGAGTCTCACAACTCAATCGCTGGTTGAAAACTGTTTTCTGCCCCTCCCAAAATATATAATTTGTAGATAATTGGCCCTCTTTCTGGGACTCAACCACAAACAGGACCAAGCCTGGCCTGCTGAGGAGTGACGGACTCCATCCTAGCTGGAGGGGTGCTCTCATCTTATCCACCAGACAGGGCTCTAACTCCTCTAGCTCCACAGTGAGATAGGGTTAGCCAGCCTGCCAGCTTAGTGGAGTCTGCCACTAGCACAGTCAGTGTAGTCAGCTCAGCTATGCCCATTGAGGCCGTGTCTGTGCCTCGACCTAGGTTGGGCAAAACTAAACATGGAGGTGTTCGCTTCAGCAATCTCACTAGAATAAAGACCTCCTCCATTCCTGCCATTATTGAAAGAGATTGTGATACCTCACATCTCAAAATAGGGCTACTTAATGTTAGATCCCTCACCAAGGCAGTTATAGTCAGTGAACTAATCACTGATCATAATCTTGATGTGATTGGCCTGACTGAAACATGGCTTAAGCCTGATGAATTTACTGTGTTAAATGAGGCCTCACCTCCTGGTTACACTAGTGACCATATCCCCCATGCATCCTGCAAAGGCGGGGGTGTTGCTAACATTTACGATAGCAAATGTCAATTTACAACAAAAAAACAGACGTTTTCGTCTTTTGAGCTTCTAGTCATGAAATATATGCAGCCTACTCAATCACTTTTTATAGCTACTGTTTACAGGCCTCCTGGGCCATATACAGCGTTCCTCACTGAGTTCCCTGAATTCCTATCGGACCTTGTAGTCATAGTAGATAATATTCACATTTTTTGGTGACTTTAATATTCACATGGAAAAGTCCACAGACCCACTCCAAAAGGCTTTCGGAGCCATCATCGACTCAGTGGGTTTTGTCCAACATGTCTCTGGACCTACTCACTGTCACAGTCATACTCTGGACCTAGTTTTGTCCCATTGAATAAATGTTGTGGATCTTAATGTTTTTCCTCATAATCCTGGACTATCGGACCACCATTTTATTACGTTTGCAATCGCAACAAATAATCTGCTCAGACCCCAACCAAGGAGCATCAAAAGTCGTGCTATAAATTCTCAGACAACACAAAGATTCCTTGATGCCCTTCCAGACTCCCTCTGCCTACCCAAGGACGTCAGAGGACAAAAATCAGTTAACCACCTAACCGAGGAACTAATTTAACCTTGCGCAATACCCTAGATGCAGTTGCACCCCTAAAAACTAAAAACGTTTGTCATAAGAAACTAGCTCCCTGGTATACAGAAAATACCCGAGCTCTGAAGCAAGCTTCCAGAAAATTGGAACGGAAATGGCGCCACACCAAAATGGAATTCTTCCGACTAGCTTGGAAAGACAGTACCGTGCAGTATCAAAGAGCTCTCACTGCTGCTCGATCATCCTATTTTTCCAATTTAATTGAGGAAAATAAAAACAATCCGAAATGTATTTTTGATACTGTCGCAAAGCTAACTAAAAAGCAGCATTCCCCAAGAGAGGATGGCTTTCACTTCAGCAGTAATAAATTAATGAACTTCTTTGAGGAAAAGATCATGATCATTAGAAAGCAAATTATGGACTCCTCTTTAAATCTGCGTATTCCTCCAAAGCTCAGTTGTCCTGAGTCTGCACAACTCTGCCAGGACCTAGGATCAAGAGACACTCAAGTGTTTTAGTACTATCTCTCTTGACACAATGATGAAAATAATCATGGCCTCTAAACCTTCAAGTTACATACTGGACCCTATTCCGACTAAACTACTGAAAGAGCTGCTTCCTTTGCTTGGCCCTCCTATGTTGAACATAATAAACGGCTATCTATCCACCGGATGTGTATCAAATTCACTAAAAGTGGCAGTAATAAAGCCTCTCTTGAAAAAGCCAAACCTTGACCCAGAAAATATAAAAAAGTATCGGCCTATATCGAATCTTCCATTCCTCTCAAAAATGTTAGAAAAGGCTGTTGTGCAGCAACTCACTGCCTTTCTGAAGACAATGTATACGAAACGCTTCAGTCTGGTTTTAGACCCCATCATAGCACTGAGACTGCACTTGTGAAGGTGGTAAATGACCTTTTAATGGCGTCAGACTGAGGCTCTGCATCTGTCCTCGTGCTCCTAGACCTTAGTGATGCCATCGATCATCACATTCTTTTGGAGAGATTGTAAACCCAAATTGGTCTACCCGGACAAGTTCTGGCCTGCTTTAGATCTTATCTGTCGGAAAGATATCAGTTTGTCTCTGTGAATGGTTTGTCCTCTGACAAATCAACTGTACATTTCGGTGTTCCTCAAAGTTCCCGTTTTAGGACCACTATTGTTTTCATTATATATTTTACCTCTTGGGGATGTCATTCAAAAACATAATGTTAACTTTCACTGCTATGCGGATGACACACAGCTGTACATTTCAATGAAACATGGTGAAGCCCCAAAATTGCCCTCGCTAGAAGACTGTGTTTCAGACATAAGGAAGTGGATGGCTGCAATATTTTTACTTTTAAACAAAACAGAGATGCTTGTTCTAGGTCCCAAGAAACAAAGATCTTCTGTTGAATCTGACAATTAATCGTAATGGTTGTACAGTCGTCTCAAATAAAACTGTGAAGGACCGCGGCGTTACTCTGGACCCTGATCTCTCTTTTGACGACCATATCAAGACTGTTTCAAGGACAGATTTTTTTCCATCTACGTAACATTGCAAAAATCTGAAACTTTCTGTCCAAAAATGATGCAGAAAAATTTATCCATGCTTTTGTTACTTCTAGGTTAGACTACTGCAATGCTCTACTTTCCGGCTACCAGGATAAAGCACTAAATAAACTTCAGTAGTTAGACAGACGGGTAGTTAGACAGGTAGGTTGACAGACAGGTAGTTAGACAGACAGTCAGACAGACAGGTAGTTTGACAGACAGTCAGACAGCCATGTAGTTTGACAGACAGACAGGTAGTTAGAAAGACTGACAGATAGACTGGTAGTTCGACAGACAGGTAGTTAGACAGATAGGTAATTAGACAGGTAGCTTGACAGACAGGTAGTTAGACAGACAGTCAGACAGACAGGTAGTTTGACAGACAGACAGGCAGTCAGACAGCCCGGTAGTTAGACAGGCAGTCAGACAGACAGGTCGTTTGACAGACACTCAGACAGACAGGTAGTTTGACAGACAGTCAGACAGCCATGTAGTTTGACAGACAGACAGGTAGTTAGAAAGACTGACAGACAGGTAGTTCGACAGACAGGTAGCTTGACAGACAGGTAGTTAGACAGGCAGTTAGACATACAGTCAGACAGAGAGTCAGACAGACAGGTAGTTAGACAGACAGCTAGTTAGACAGAGAGTCAGACAATTAGTTAGACAGACAGACAGACAGAGATAGACAGACAGACGGGTAGTTTGACAGACAGGCAGACAGACAGACAGGTCGTCTGACAAACAGTCAGACAGACAGGTAGTTTGATAGACAGGTAGTTTGTCACAGTCAGACAGGCAGACAGAGAGAAGTACAGCACCCACACACGTAGACCTGATGAAGTCTGCCAGACAATCCTAAAGCCTATTACCAAACTTCAGATCTAAGTAATGGATCCCTGTAATCCTTTTATATGAATCCCCTGGATGTTATTATAATGTCCTTCTGGCTGAGGCCGAAGTCAGATCACTCCTTTTTAATCAAGTGGACAAATTTAAGGAAGCAAAGTCAGTGTATCCCATGTTGGGAGAGAGCAGGGGATAGAGGGAGAGCAGGGCCAATCTCCCTTTGTATCTGCCTGGGTCCACACTGTCATTCCATAGGACCATCCAACAGCTAATTAAAAAGAGAGTGAATATTTAATTCCGTTTTGTCACACAGTCATGTAATATTCCATTTCCACACTGTGTCAAGACACATAAATTAATTTAATCTTCTCCCTACTAACTAATGAGCAGAAATTACACACGGTTTTCCCTGTCTTCTTTCTGAGTGATATTCAAAGACGGATTTCAGCCGGAAAACCAAACTTGTGTCACGAAGAGGGATGAAAATTCTATGGATATATGCTCTTTATGCAGACACTTTAGGGAATTGGATTGATCAGATTTCTTTCAGCGTGTTCTAAACCATTATTCCATGTTTGTCATATTCATATTGAAGACTGGCACTCAAATTAGCGTACCTAATGCTAGCATGTCAATTCCCATTCTCCAGCCGGTAGGATTATTTAATCAAATTCCAAACCAGTCACAACAAACAGCATTAGGGAGCTTTCATTGAACTGGTTAGTTTTTTTCACAATGGATTTGAAATCTTCATGGTAGACAGCTGCATGTCAGGACTACTGTAATGATCTCTCAAATCAGCTCTGATGTTTTCTTGTTCTTGGACGCGGACCAAGAATCTATACAAATGTGATAGAGCATAAAATAGAATGTAATGCAAAACAACACAGGTAGCTAAAGTGCAGACATGGCAGGAATAGCGCTAAGCCGCACTGGATATCTGAAATGAAATGTATGTGTGTGCCCTTTGAATATGTCGTAAAGTCTCACTGTATGGAGAGGAACAGGGGATGAGCCATATGGAGAGGAACAGGGGATGAGCCGTATGGAGAGGAACAGGGGATGTGACGTATGGTACAGAACAGGGGATGAGCCATATGGAGAGGAACAGGGGATGAGTCGAATGGAGAGGAACAGGGGATGAGCCATATGGAGAGGAACAGGGGATGAGCCGCATGGTACAGAACAGGGAATGAGCCGTATGGGACAGAACAGGGAATGAGCCGTATGGGACAGAACAGGGGATGAGCAGTATGGAGAGGAACAGGGAATGAGCCGTATGGAGAGGAACAGGGGATGAGCCGTATGGAGAGGAACAGGGGATGAGCCATATGGGACAGAACAGGTGATGAGCCGTATGGAGAGGAACAGAGGATGAGCCGTATGGGACAGAACAGGGGATGAGCCGTATTTGACAGAATAGGGGATGAGCCGTATGGAAAGGAACAGGGGATGAGCCATATGGAGAGGAACAAGGGATGAGCCGTATGGAGAGGAACAGGGGATGAGCCGTATGGAGAGGAACAGGGGATGAGCCATATGGGGAGGAACAAGGGAATGAGCCGTATGGGACAGAACAGGGGGTGAGCCGTATGGAGAGGAACAGAGGATGAGCCGTATGGAGAGGAACAGGGGATGAGCCGTATGGAGAGGAACAGGGGATGAGCCGTATGGGACAGAACAGGGGATGAGCCGTATGGAGAGGAATAGGGGATGAGCGTTATGGGACAGAACAGGGGATGAGCCATATGGAGAGGAACAGGGGATGAGCATTATGGTACAGAACAGGGGATGAGCCATATGGAGAGTAACAGGGGATGAGCCGTATGGAGAGGAACAGGGGATGAGCCGTATGGAGAGGAACAGGGGATGAGCCATATGGGGAGGAACAAGGGATGAGCCGTATGGAGAGGAACAGGGGATGAGCCGTATGGAGAGGAACAGGGAATGAGCCGTATGGGACAGAACAGGGGGTGAGCCGTATGGAGAGGAACAGGGGATGAGCCGTATGGGACAGAACAGGGGATGAGCCGTATGGAGAGGAATAGGGGATGAGCGTTATGGGACAGAACAGGGGATGAGCCGTATGGAGAGGAACAGGGAATGAGCCGTATGGGACAGAACAGGGGGTGAGCCGTATGGAGAGGAACAGGGGATGAGCCGTATGGGACAGAACAGGGGATGAGCCGTATGGAGAGGAATAGGGGATGAGCGTTATGGGACAGAACAGGGGATGAGCCATATGGAGAGGAACAGGGGATGAGCCGTATGGAGAGGAACAGGGGATGAACCGTATGGTACAGAACAGGGGATGAGCCGTATGGTACAGAACAGGGGATGAGCCGTATGGAGAGGAACAGGGGATGTGACGTATGGTACAGAACAGGGGATGAGCCATATGGAGAGGAACAGGGAATGAACCGTATGGTACAGAACAGGGGATGAGCCGTATGGTACAGAACAGGGGATGAGCCGTATGGAGAGGAACAGGGGATGTGACGTATGGTACAGAACAGGGGATGAGCCATATGGAGAGGAACAGGGAATGAGCCGTATGGAGAGGAACAGGGGATGAGCCGTATGGAGAGGAACAGGGGATGAACCGTATGGTACAGAACAGGGGATGAGCCGTATGGTACAGAACAGGGGATGAGCCGTATGGAGAGGAACAGGGGATGTGACGTATGGTACAGAACAGGGGATGAGCCATATGGAGAGGAACAGGGAATGAGCCGTATGGAGAGGAACAGGGGATGAGCCGTATGGAGAGGAACAGGGGATGAGCCATATGGTACAGAACAGGGGATGAGCTGTATGGAGAGGAACAGGAGATGAGCGTTATGGGACAGAACAGGGGATGAGTCGTATGGAGAGGAACAGGGGATGAGCCGTATGGAGAGGAACAGGGGATGAGCCATATGGGACAGAACAGGTGATGAGCCGTATGGAGAGGAACAGAGGATGAGCCGTATGGGACAGAACAGGGGATGAGCCGTATTTGACAGAATAGGGGATGAGCCGTATGGAAAGGAACAGGGGATGAGCCATATGGAGAGGAACAAGGGATGAGCCGTATGGAGAGGAACAGGGGATGAGCCGTATGGAGAGGAACAGGGGATGAGCCATATGGGGAGGAACAAGGGAATGAGCCGTATGGGACAGAACAGGGGGTGAGCCGTATGCAGAGGAACAGAGGATGAGCCGTATGGAGAGGAACAGGGGATGAGCCGTATGGAGAGGAACAGGGGATGAGCCATATGGAGAGGAACAGGGGATGAGCCGTATGGAGAGGAACAGGGGATGTGACGTATGGTACAGAACAGGGGATGAGCCATATGGAGAGGAACAGGGGATGAGCCGTATGGAGAGGAACAGGGGATGAACCGTATGGTACAGAACAGGGGATGAGCCGTATGGGACAGAACAGGGGATGAGCCGTATGGAGAGGAATAGGGGATGAGCGTTATGGGACAGAACAGGGGATGAGCCATATGGAGAGGAACAGGGGATGAGCCGTATGGAGAGGAACAGGGGATGAACCGTATGGTACAGAACAGGGGATGAGCCGTATGGTACAGAACAGGGGATGAGCCGTATGGAGAGGAACAGGGGATGTGACGTATGGTACAGAACAGGGGATGAGCCATATGGAGAGGAACAGGGAATGAACCGTATGGTACAGAACAGGGGATGAGCCGTATGGTACAGAACAGGGGATGAGCCGTATGGAGAGGAACAGGGGATGTGACGTATGGTACAGAACAGGGGATGAGCCATATGGAGAGGAACAGGGAATGAGCCGTATGGAGAGGAACAGGGGATGAGCCGTATGGAGAGGAACAGGGGATGAACCGTATGGTACAGAACAGGGGATGAGCCGTATGGTACAGAACAGGGGATGAGCCGTATGGAGAGGAACAGGGGATGTGACGTATGGTACAGAACAGGGGATGAGCCATATGGAGAGGAACAGGGAATGAGCCGTATGGAGAGGAACAGGGGATGAGCCGTATGGAGAGGAACAGGGGATGAGCCATATGGTACAGAACAGGGGATGAGCTGTATGGAGAGGAACAGGAGATGAGCGTTATGGGACAGAACAGGGGATGAGTCGTATGGAGAGGAACAGGGGATGAGCCGTATGGAGAGGAACAGGGGATGAGCCATATGGGACAGAACAGGTGATGAGCCGTATGGAGAGGAACAGAGGATGAGCCGTATGGGACAGAACAGGGGATGAGCCGTATTTGACAGAATAGGGGATGAGCCGTATGGAAAGGAACAGGGGATGAGCCATATGGAGAGGAACAAGGGATGAGCCGTATGGAGAGGAACAGGGGATGAGCCGTATGGAGAGGAACAGGGGATGAGCCATATGGGGAGGAACAAGGGAATGAGCCGTATGGGACAGAACAGGGGGTGAGCCGTATGCAGAGGAACAGAGGATGAGCCGTATGGAGAGGAACAGGGGATGAGCCGTATGGAGAGGAACAGGGGATGAGCCATATGGAGAGGAACAGGGGATGAGCCGTATGGAGAGGAACAGGGGATGTGACGTATGGTACAGAACAGGGGATGAGCCATATGGAGAGGAACAGGGGATGAGTCGAATGGAGAGGAACAGGGGATGAGCCATATGGAGAGGAACAGGGGATGAGCCGCATGGTACAGAACAGGGAATGAGCCGTATGGGACAGAACAGGGAATGAGCCGTATGGGACAGAACAGGGGATGAGCCGTATGGAGAGGAACAGGGAATGAGCCGTATGGAGAGGAACAGGGGATGAGCCGTATGGAGAGGAACAGGGGATGAGCCATATGGTACAGAACAGGGGATGAGCTGTATGGAGAGGAACAGGAGATGAGCGTTATGGGACAGAACAGGGGATGAGTCGTATGGAGAGGAACAGGGGATGAGCCGTATGGAGAAGAACAGGGGATGAGCCATATGGGACACAACAGGTGATGAGCCGTATGGAGAGGAACAGAGGATGAGCCGTATGGGACAGAACAGGGGATGAGCCGTATTTGACAGAATAGGGGATGAGCCGTATGGAAAGGAACAGGGGATGAGCCATATGGAGAGGAACAAGGGATGAGCCGTATGGAGAGGAACAGGGGATGAGCCGTATGGAGAGGAACAGGGGATGAGCCATATGGGGAGGAACAAGGGAATGAGCCGTATGGGACAGAACAGGGGGTGAGCCGTATGGAGAGGAACAGAGGATGAGCCGTATGGAGAGGAACAGGGGATGAGCCGTATGGAGAGGAACAGGGGATGAGCCGTATGGGACAGAACAGGGGATGAGCCGTATGGAGAGGAATAGGGGATGAGCATTATGGGACAGAACAGGGGATGAGCCATATGGAGAGGAACAGGGGATGAGCCGTATGGAGAGGAACAGGGGATGAACCGTATGGAGAGGAACAGGGGATGAGCATTATGGTACAGAACAGGGGATGAGCCATATGGAGAGTAACAGGGGATGAGCCGTATGGAGAGGAACAGGGGATGAGCCGTATGGAGAGGAACAGGGGATGAGCCATATGGGGAGGAACAAGGGATGAGCCGTATGGAGAGGAACAGGGGATGAGCCGTATGGAGAGGAACAGGGAATGAGCCGTATGGGACAGAACAGGGGGTGAGCCGTATGGAGAGGAACAGGGGATGAGCCGTATGGGACAGAACAGGGGATGAGCCGTATGGAGAGGAATAGGGGATGAGCGTTATGGGACAGAACAGGGGATGAGCCATATGGAGAGGAACAGGGGATGAGCCGTATGGAGAGGAACAGGGGATGAGCCGTATGGAGAGGAACAGGGAATGAGCCGTATGGGACAGAACAGGGGGTGAGCCGTATGGAGAGGAACAGGGGATGAGCCGTATGGGACAGAACAGGGGATGAGCCGTATGGAGAGGAATAGGGGATGAGCGTTATGGGACAAAACAGGGGATGAGCCATATGGAGAGGAACAGGGGATGAGCCGTATGGAGAGGAACAGGGGATGAACCGTATGGTACAGAACAGGGGATGAGCCGTATGGTACAGAACAGGGGATGAGCCGTATGGAGAGGAACAGGGGATGTGACGTATGGTACAGAACAGGGGATGAGCCATATGGAGAGGAACAGGGAATGAGCCGTATGGAGAGGAACAGGAGATGAGCGTTATGGGACAGAACAGGGGATGAGTCGTATGGAGAGGAACATGGGATGAGCCGTATGGAGAGGAACAGGGGATGAGCCATATGGGACAGAACAGGTGATGAGCCGTATGGAGAGGAACAGAGGATGAGCCGTATGGGACAGAACAGGGGATGAGCCGTATTTGACAGAATAGGGGATGAGCCGTATGGAAAGGAACAGGGGATGAGCCATATGGAGAGGAACAAGGGATGAGCCGTATGGAGAGGAACAGGGGATGAGCCGTATGGAGAGGAACAGGGGATGAGCCATATGGGGAGGAACAAGGGAATGAGCCGTATGGGACAGAACAGGGGGTGAGCCGTATGGAGAGGAACAGAGGATGAGCCGTATGGAGAGGAACAGGGGATGAGCCGTATGGAGAGGAACAGGGGATGAGCCGTATGGGACAGAACAGGGGATGAGCCGTATGGAGAGGAATAGGGGATGAGCGTTATGGGACAGAACAGGGGATGAGCCATATGGAGAGGAACAGGGGATGAGCCGTATGGAGAGGAACAGGTGATGAACCGTATGGAGAGGAACAGGGGATGAGCATTATGGTACAGAACAGGGGATGAGCCATATGGAGAGTAACAGGGGATGAGCCGTATGGAGAGGAACAGGGGATGAGCCATATGGGGAGGAACAAGGGATGAGCCGTATGGAGAGGAACAGGGGATGAGCCGTATGGAGAGGAACAGGGAATGAGCCGTATGGGACAGAACAGGGGGTGAGCCGTATGGAGAGGAACAGGGGATGAGCCGTATGGGACAGAACAGGGGATGAGCCGTATGGAGAGGAATAGGGGATGAGCGTTATGGGACAGAACAGGGGATGAGCCATATGGAGAGGAACAGGGGATGAGCCGTATGGAGAGGAACAGGGGATGAACCGTATGGTACAGAACAGGGGATGAGCCGTATGGAGAGGAATAGGGGATGAGCGTTATGGGACAGAACAGGGGATGAGCCGTATGGAGAGGAACAGGGGATGAGCCGTATGGGACAGAACAGGTGATGAGCCGTATGGAGAGGAACAGGGGATGAGCCGTATGGGACAGAACAGGGGATGAGCCGTATGGAGAGGAATAGGGGATGAGCGTTATGGGACAGAACAGGGGATGAGCCATATGGAGAGGAACAGGGGATGAGCCGTATGGAGAGGAACAGGGGATGAACCGTATGGAGAGGAACAGGGGATGAGCATTATGGTACAGAACAGGGGATGAGCCATATGGAGAGTAACAGAGGATGAGCCGTATGGAGAGGAACAGGGGATGAGCCGTATGGAGAGGAACAGGGGATGAGCCATATGGGGAGGAACAAGGGATGAGCCGTATGGGACAGAACAGGGGATGAGCCGTATGGAGAGGAATAGGGGATGAGCGTTATGGGACAGAACAGGGGATGAGCCATATGGAGAGGAACAGGGGATGAGCCGTATGGAGAGGAACAGGGGATGAGCCGTATGGAGAGGAACAGGGAATGAGCCGTATGGGACAGAACAGGGGGTGAGCCGTATGGAGAGGAACAGGGGATGAGCCGTATGGGACAGAACAGGGGATGAGCCGTATGGAGAGGAATAGGGGATGAGCGTTATGGGACAGAACAGGGGATGAGCCATATGGAGAGGAACAGGGGATGAGCCGTATGGAGAGGAACAGGGGATGAACCGTATGGTACAGAACAGGGGATGAGCCGTATGGTACAGAACAGGGGATGAGCCGTATGGAGAGGAACAGGGGATGAGACGTATGGTACAGAACAGGGGATGAGCCATATGGAGAGGAACAGGGAATGAGCCGTATGGAGAGGAACAGGAGATGAGCGTTATGGGACAGAACAGGGGATGAGTCGTATGGAGAGGAACAGGGGATGAGCCGTATGGAGAGGAACAGGGGATGAGCCATATGGGACAGAACAGGTGATGAGCCGTATGGAGAGGAACAGAGGATGAGCCGTATGGGACAGAACAGGGGATGAGCCGTATTTGACAGAACAGGGGATGAGCCGTATGGAAAGGAACAGGGGATGAGCCATATGGAGAGGAACAAGGGATGAGCCGTATGGAGAGGAACAGGGGATGAGCCGTATGGAGAGGAACAGGGGATGAGCCATATGGGGAGGAACAAGGGAATGAGCCGTATGGGACAGAACAGGGGGTGAGCCGTATGGAGAGGAACAGAGGATGAGCCGTATGGAGAGGAACAGGGGATGAGCCGTATGGAGAGGAACAGGGGATGAGCCGTATGGGACAGAACAGGGGATGAGCCGTATGGAGAGGAATAGGGGATGAGCGTTATGGGACAGAACAGGGGATGAGCCATATGGAGAGGAACAGGGGATGAGCCGTATGGAGAGGAACAGGGGATGAACCGTATGGAGAGGAACAGGGGATGAGCATTATGGTACAGAACAGGGGATGAGCCATATGGAGAGTAACAGGGGATGAGCCGTATGGAGAGGAACAGGGGATGAGCCATATGGGGAGGAACAAGGGATGAGCCGTATGGAGAGGAACAGGGGATGAGCCGTATGGAGAGGAACAGGGAATGAGCCGTATGGGACAGAACAGGGGGTGAGCCGTATGGAGAGGAACAGGGGATGAGCCGTATGGGACAGAACAGGGGATGAGCCGTATGGAGAGGAACAGGGGATGAGCGTTATGGGACAGAACAGGGGATGAGCCATATGGAGAGGAACAGGGGATGAGCCGTATGGAGAGGAACAGGGGATGAACCGTATGGTACAGAACAGGGGATGAGCCGTATGGTACAGAACAGGGGATGAGCCGTATGGAGAGGAATAGGGGATGAGCGTTATGGGACAGAACAGGGGATGAGCCGTATGGAGAGGAACAGGGGATGAGCCGTATGGGACAGAACAGGTGATGAGCCGTATGGAGAGGAACAGGGGATGAGCCGTATGGGACAGAACAGGGGATGAGCCGTATGGAGAGGAATAGGGGATGAGCGTTATGGGACAGAACAGGGGATGAGCCATATGGAGAGGAACAGGGGATGAGCCGTATGGAGAGGAACAGGGGATGAACCGTATGGAGAGGAACAGGGGATGAGCATTATGGTACAGAACAGGGGATGAGCCATATGGAGAGTAACAGAGGATGAGCCGTATGGAGAGGAACAGGGGATGAGCCGTATGGAGAGGAACAGGGGATGAGCCATATGGGGAGGAACAAGGGATGAGCCGTATGGAGTGGAACAGGGGATGAGCCGTATGGAGAGGAACAGGGAATGAGCCGTATGGGACAGAACAGGGGGTGAGCCGTATGGAGAGGAACAGAGGATGAGCCGTATGGAGAGGAACAGGGGATGAGCCGTATGGTACAGAACAGGGGATGAGCCGTATGGAGAGGAATAGGGGATGAGCGTTATGGGACAGAACAGGGGATGAGCCGTATGGAGAGGAACAGGGGATGAGCCGTATGGGACAGAACAGGTGATGAGCCGTATGGAGAGGAACAGGGGATGAGCCGTATGGGACAGAACAGGGGATGAGCCGTATGGGACAGAACAGGGGATGACCGTATTTGACAGAACAGGGGATGAGCCGTATGGGACAGAACAGGGGATGAGCCGTATCGTACAGAACAGGGGATGAGCCGTATGGAGAGGAACAGGGTATGAGCATTATGGGACTGAACAGGGATGAGCCGTATGGAGAGGAACAGGGGATGAGATGTATGGAGAGGAACAGGGGATGAGCGTTATGGGACAGAACAGGGATGAGCCGTATGGAGAGGAACAGGGGATGAGCTGTATGGAGAGGCACAGGGGATGAGCTGTATGGAGAGGCACAGGGGATGAGCTGTATGGAGAGGAACAGGGGATGAGCTGTATGTTACAGAACAGGGGATGTGACGTATGGAGAGGAACAGGGGATGAGCCGTATGTGACAGAACAGGGGGTGAGCCGTATGGAGAGGAACAGAGGATGAGCCGTATGGAGAGGAACAGGGGATGAGCCGTATGGAGAGGAACAGGGGATGAGCCGTATGGTACAGAACAGGGGATGAGCCGTATGGAGAGGAATAGGGGATGAGCGTTATGGGACAGAACAGGGGATGAGCCATATGGAGAGGAACAGGGGATGAGCCGTATGGTACAGAACAGGTGATGAGCCGTATGGAGAGGAACAGGGGATGAGCCGTATGGGACAGAACAGGTGGTGAGCCGTATGGAGAGGAACAGGGGATGAGTCGTATGGGACAGAACAGGGGATGAGCCGTATTTGACAGAACAGGGGATGAGCCGTATGGGACAGAACAGGGGATGAGCCGTATCGTACAGAACAGGGGATGAGCTTTATGGAGAGGAACAGGAGATGAGCGTTATGGGACAGAACAGGGGATGAGTCGTATGGAGAGGAACAGGGGATGAGCCGTATGGAGAGGAACAGGGGATGAGCCAAATGGAGAGGAACAGGGGATGAGCCGTATGGGACAGAACAGGGGATGAGCCATATCGTACAGAACAGGGGATGAGCCATATGGAGAGGAACGGGGGATGAGCCGTATGGAGAGGCACAGAGGATGAGCCGTATGTAGAGGAACAGGGGATGAACCGTATTGAGAGGAACAGGGGATGAGCCATATGGGGAGGAACAAGGGATGAGCCGTATGGGACAGAACAGGGGGTGAGCCGTATGGAGAGGAATAGAGGATGAGCCGTATGTAGAGGAACAGGGGATGAACCGTATTGAGAGGATCAGGGGATGAGCCGTATGGAGAGGAACAGGGAATGAGCCGTATGGGACAGAACAGGGGGTGAGCCGTATGGAGAGGAATAGAGGATGAGCCATATGGAGAGGAACAGGGGATGAGCCGTATGGTACAGAACAGGTGATGAGCCGTATGGAGAGGAACAGGGGATGAGCCGTATGGGACAGAACAGGTGATGAGCCGTATGGAGAGGAACAGGGGATGAGCCGTATGGGAAGTAACAGGGGATGAGCCGTATTTGACAGAACAGGGGATGAGCCGTATGGGACAGAACAGGGGATGAGCCGTATGGGACAGAACAGGGGATGAGCCGTATGGAGAGGAACAGGGGATGAGCATTATGGGACTGAACACGGATGAGCCGTATGGAGAGGAACAGGGGATGAGATGTATGGAGAGGAACAGGGGATGAGCGTTATGGGACAGAACAGGGATGAGCCGTATGGAGAGGAACAGGGGATGAGCCGTATGGAGAGGAACAGGGGATGAGCTGTATGGAGAGGCACAGGGGATGAGCTGTATGGAGAGGAACAGGGGATGAGCTGTATGTTACAGAACAGGGGATGTGACGTATGGAGAGGAACAGGGGATGAGCCGTATGGGACAGAACAGGTGATGAGCCGTATTTGACAGAACAGGGGATGAGACGTATGGAAAGGAACAGGTGATGAGCCGTATGGAGAGGAACAGGGGATGAGCCGTATGGGACAGAACAGGGGATGAGCCGTATTTGACAGAATAGGGGATGAGCCGTATGGAAAGGAACAGGGGATGAGCCATATGGAGAGGAACAGGGGATGAGCCGTATGGAGAGGAACAGGGGATGAGCCGTATGGAGAGGAACAGGGGATGAGCCATATTGGGAGGAACAGAGGATGAGCCGTATGGAGAGGAAACAGGGGATGAGCCGTTTGGAGAGGAATAGGGGATGAGCGTTATGGGACAGAACAGGGGATGAGCCATATGGAGAGGAACAGGGGATGAGCCGTATGGTACAGAACAGGTGATGAGCCGTATGGAGAGGAACAGGGGATGAGCCGTATGGGACAGAACAGGGGATGAGTCGTATGCAGAGGAACAGGGGATGAGCCGTATGGAGAGGAACAGGGGATGAGCCAAATGGAGAGGAACAGGGGATGAGCCGTATGGGACAGAACAGGGGATGAGCCATATCGTACAGAACAGGGGATGAGCCATATGGAGAGGAACGGGGGATGAGCCGTATGGAGAGGAACAGGGGATGAGCCGTATGGAGAGGAACAGGGGATGAGCCTTATGGTACAGAACAGGGGATGAGCCGTTTGGAGAGGAATAGGGGATGAGCGTTATGGGACAGAACAGGGGATGAGCCATATGGAGAGGAACAGGGGATGAGCCGTATGGTACAGAACAGGTGATGAGCCGTATGGAGAGGAACAGGGGATGAGCCGTATGGGACAGAACAGGGGATGAGTCGTATGGAGAGGAACAGGGGATGAGCCGTATGGAGAGGAACAGGGGATGAGCCAAATGGAGAGGAACAGGGGATGAGCCGTATGGGACAGAACAGGGGATGAGCCATATCGTACAGAACAGGGGATGAGCCATATGGAGAGGAACGGGGGATGAGCCGTATGGAGAGGCACAGAGGATGAGCCGTATGTAGAGGAACAGGGGATGAACCGTATGGAGAGGAACAGGGGATGAGCCATATGGGGAGGAACAAGGGATGAGCCGTATGGAGAGGAACAGGGGATGAGCCGTATGGAGAGGAACAGGGAATGAGCCGTATGGGACAGAACAGGGGGTGAGCCGTATGGAGAGGAACAGAGGATGAGCCGTATGGAGAGGAACAGGGGATGAGCCGTATGGTACAGAACAGGGGATGAGCCGTATGGAGAGGAACAGGGGATGAGCCGTATGGGACAGAACAGGGGATGAGCCGTATTTGACAGAACAGGGGATGAGCCGTATGGGACAGAACAGGTGATGAGCCGTATGGAGAGGAACAGGGGATGAGCCGTATGGGACAGACCAGGGGATGAGCCGTATTTGACAGAACAGGGGATGAGCCGTATGGGACAGAACAGGGGATGAGCCGTATGGTACAGAACAGGGGATGAGCCATATGGAGAGGAACGGGGGATGAGCCGTATGGAGAGGCACACAGGATGAGCCGTATGTAGAGGAACAGGGGATGAACCGTATGGAGAGGAACAGGGGATGAGCCATATGGGGAGGAACAAGGGATGAGCCGTATGGAGAGGAACAGGGGATGAGCCGTATGGAGAGGAACAGGGAATGAGCCGTATGGGACAGAACAGGGGGTGAGCCGTATGGAGAGGAACAGAGGATGAGCCGTATGGAGAGGAACAGGGGATGAGCCGTATGGTACAGAACAGGGGATGAGCCGTATGGAGAGGAACAGGGGATGAGCCGTATGGGACAGAACAGGGGATGAGCCGTATTTGACAGAACAGGGGATGAGCCGTATGGGACAGAACAGGTGATGAGCCGTATGGAGAGGAACAGGGGATGAGCCGTATTTGACAGAACAGGGGATGAGCCGTATGGGACAGAACAGGTGATGAGCCGTATGGAGAGGAACAGGGGATGAGCCGTATGGGACAGACCAGGGGATGAGCCGTATTTGACAGAACAGGGGATGAGCCGTATGGGACAGAACAGGGGATGAGCCGTATGGTACAGAACAGGGTATGAGCCGTATGGAGAGGAACAGGGGATGAGCATTATGGGACAGAGCAGGGGATGAGCCGTATCGCACAGAACAGGGGATGAGCCGTATGGAGAGGAACAGGGGATGAGCTGTATGGAGAGGCACAGGGGATGAGCCGTATGGAGAGGAACAGGGGATGAGCTGTATGGAGAGGAACAGGGGATGAGCTGTATGTTACAGAACAGGGGATGTGACGTATGGAGAGGAACAGGGGATGAGCCGTATGGGACAGAACAGGTGATGAGCCGTATGGAGACGAACAGGGGATGAGCCGTATGGGACAGAACAGGGGATGAGCCGTATTTGACAGAATAGGGGATGAGCCGTATGGAGAGGAACAGGGGATGAGCCGTATGGAGAGGAACAGGGGATGAGCCGTGTGGACAGAACAGGGGATGAGCCATATGGGACAGAACAGGGGACGAGCCGTATTTGACAGAACAGGGGATGAGCCGTATGGGACAGAACAGGGGATGAGCCGTATCGCACAGAACAGGGGATGAGCCGTATGGAGAGGAACAGGGGATGAGCATTATGGGACAGAACAGGGATGAGCCGTATGGAGAGGAACAGGGGATGAGATGTATGGAGAGGAACAGGGGATGAGCTGTATGGAGAGGAACAGGGGATGAACCGTATGGAGAGGAACAGGGGATGAGCCATATGGGGAGGAACAAGGGATGAGCCGTATGGAGAGGAACAGGGGATGAGCCGTATGGAGAGGAACAGGGAATGAGCCGTATGGGACAGAACAGGGGGTGAGCCGTATTTAGAGGAACAGAGGATGAGCCGTATGGAGAGGAACAGGGGATGAGCCGTATGGTACAGAACAGGGGATGAGCCGTATGGAGAGGAACAGGGGATGAGCCGTATGGGACAGAACAGGGGATGAGCCGTATTTGACAGAACAGGGGATGAGCCGTATGGGACAGAACAGGTGATGAGCCGTATGGAGAGGAACAGGGGATGAGCCGTATGGGACAGACCAGGGGATGAGCCGTATTTGACAGAACAGGGGATGAGCCGTATGGGACAGAACAGGGGATGAGCCGTATGGTACAGAACAGGGTATGAGCCGTATGGAGAGGAACAGGGGATGAGCATTATGGGACAGAGCAGGGGATGAGCCGTATCGCACAGAACAGGGGATGAGCCGTATGGAGAGGAACAGGGGATGAGCATTATGGGACAGAACAGGGATGAGCCGTATGGAGAGGAACAGGGGATGAGATGTATGGAGAGGAACAGGGGATGAGCCATATGTAGAGGAACAGGGGATGAGCTGAATGGAGAGGAACAGGGGATGAGCGTTATTGGACAGAACAGGGATGAGCCGTATGGAGTGGAACAGGGGATGAGCTGTATGGAGAGGAACAGGGGATGAGCCGTATGGAGAGGAACAGGGGATGAGCTGTATGGAGAGGCACAGGGGATGAGCCGTATGGAGAGGAACAGGGGATGAGCTGTATGGAGAGGAACAGGGGATGAGCTGTATGGTACAGAACAGGGGATGTGACGTATGGAGAGGAACAGGGGATGAGCCGTATGGGACAGAACAGGGAATGAGCCGTATTTGACAGAACAGGGGATGAGCCGTATGGAAAGGACCAGGGGATGAGCCATATGGAGAGGAACAGGGGATGAGCCGTGTGGAGATGAACAGGGGATGAGCGTTATGGGACAGAACAGGGGATGAGCCGTATGGAGAGGAACAGGGGTTGAGCCGTATGGGACAGACCAGGGGATGAGCCGTATTTGACAGAACAGGGGATGAGCCGTATGGGACAGAACAGGGGATGAGCCGTATGGAGAGGAACAGGGGATGAGATGTATGGAGAGGAACAGGGGATGAGCGTTATGGGACAGAACAGGGATGAGCCGTATGGAGAGGAACAGGGGATGAGCCGTATGGAGAGGAACAGGTGATGAGCTGTATGGAGAGGCACAGGGGATGAGCCGTATGGAGAGGAACAGGGGATGAGCTGTATGGAGAGGAACAGGGGATGAGCTGTATGTTACAGAACAGGGGATGTGAGGTATGGAGAGGAACAGGGGATGAGCCGTATGGGACAGAACAGGTGATGAGCCATATGGAGAGGAACAGGGGATGAGCCGTATGGGACAGAACAGGGGATGAGCCGTATTTGACAGAATAGGGGATGAGCCGTATTGAAAGAAACAGGGGATGAGCCATATGGAGAGGAACAGGGGATGAGCCGTGTGGAGAGGAACAGGGGATGAGCCATATGGGACAGAACAGGGGACGAGCCGTATTTGACAGAACAGGGGATGAGCCGTATGGGACAGAACAGGGGATGAGCCGTATCGCACAGAACAGGGGATGAGCCGTATGGAGAGGAACAGGGGATGAGCATTATGGGACAGAACAGGGATGAGCCGTATGGAGAGGAACAGGGGATGAGATGTATGGAGAGGAACAGGGGATGAGCCATATGGAGAGGAACAGGGGATGAGCTGAATGGAGAGGAACAGGGGATGAGCGTTATTGGACAGAACAGGGATGAGCCGTATGGAGAGGAACAGGGGATGAGCTGTATGGAGAGGAACAGGGGATGAGCCGTATGGAGAGGAACAGGGGATGAGCTGTATGGAGAGGCACAGGGGATGAGCCGTATGGAGAGGAACAGGGGATGTGACGTATGGAGAGGAACAGGGGATGAGCCGTATGGGACAGAACAGGGGATGAGCCGTATTTGACAGAACAGGGGATGAGCCGTATGGAAAGGACCTGGGGATGAGCCATATGGAGAGGAACAGGGGATGAGCCGTGTGGAGATGAACAGGGATGAGCGTTATGGGACAGAACAGGGGATGAGCCGTATGGAGAGGAACAGGGGTTGAGCAGTATGGAGAGGAACAGGGGACTGAGCCGTATGGAGAGGAACAGGGGATGAGCCGTATTTGACAGAATAGGGGATGAGCCGTATGGAAAGGAACAGGGGATGAGCCATATGGAGAGGAACAAGGGATGAGCCGTATGGAGAGGAACAGGGGATGAGCCGTATGGAGAGGAACAGGGGATGAGCCATATGGGGAGGAACAAGGGAATGAGCCGTATGGGACAGAACAGGGGGTGAGCCGTATGGAGAGGAACAGAGGATGAGCCGTATGGAGAGGAACAGGGGATGAGCCGTATGGAGAGGAACAGGGGATGAGCCGTATGGGACAGAACAGGGGATGAGCCGTATGGAGAGGAATAGGGGATGAGCGTTATGGGACAGAACAGGGGATGAGCCATATGGAGAGGAACAGGGGATGAGCATTATGGTACAGAACAGGGGATGAGCCATATGGAGAGTAACAGGGGATGAGCCGTATGGAGAGGAACAGGGGATGAGCCGTATGGAGAGGAACAGGGGATGAGCCATATGGGGAGGAACAAGGGATGAGCCGTATGGAGAGGAACAGGGGATGAGCCGTATGGAGAGGAACAGGGAATGAGCCGTATGGGACAGAACAGGGGGTGAGCCGTATGGAGAGGAACAGGGGATGAGCCGTATGGGACAGAACAGGGGATGAGCCGTATGGAGAGGAATAGGGGATGAGCGTTATGGGACAGAACAGGGGATGAGCCGTATGGAGAGGAACAGGGAATGAGCCGTATGGGACAGAACAGGGGGTGAGCCGTATGGAGAGGAACAGGGGATGAGCCGTATGGGACAGAACAGGGGATGAGCCGTATGGAGAGGAATAGGGGATGAGCGTTATGGGACAGAACAGGGGATGAGCCATATGGAGAGGAACAGGGGATGAGCCGTGTGGAGAGGAACAGGGGATGAACCGTATGGTACAGAACAGGGGATGAGCCGTATGGTACAGAACAGGGGATGAGCCGTATGGAGAGGAACAGGGGATGTGACGTATGGTACAGAACAGGGGATGAGCCATATGGAGAGGAACAGGGAATGAACCGTATGGTACAGAACAGGGGATGAGCCGTATGGTACAGAACAGGGGATGAGCCGTATGGAGAGGAACAGGGGATGTGACGTATGGTACAGAACAGGGGATGAGCCATATGGAGAGGAACAGGGAATGAGCCGTATGGAGAGGAACAGGGGATGAGCCGTATGGAGAGGAACAGGGGATGAACCGTATGGTACAGAACAGGGGATGAGCCGTATGGTACAGAACAGGGGATGAGCCGTATGGAGAGGAACAGGGGATGTGACGTATGGTACAGAACAGGGGATGAGCCATATGGAGAGGAACAGGGAATGAGCCGTATGGAGAGGAACAGGGGATGAGCCGTATGGAGAGGAACAGGGGATGAGCCAAATCAAATCAAATCAAATCAAATCAAATCAAATCAAATCAAATTTTATTTGTCACATACACATGGTTAGCAGATGTTAATGCGAGTGTAGCGAAATGCTTGTGCTTCTAGTTCCGACAATGCAGTAATAACAAGTAATCTAACTAACAATTCCAAAACTACTGTCTTATACACAGTGTAAGGGGATAAAGAATATGTACATAAGGATATATGAATGAGTGATGGTACAGAGCAGCATAGGCAAGATACAGTAGATGGTATCGGGTACAGTATGTACAAATGAGATGAGTATGTAAACAAAGTGGCATAGTATAGTATAAAGTGGCTAGTGATACATGTATTACATAAGGATACCGTCGATGATATAGAGTACAGTATATACGTATGCGTATGAGATGAATAATGTAGGGTAAGTAACATTTATATAAGGTAGCATTGTTTAAAGTGGCTAGTGATATATTTACATCATTTCCCATCAATTCCCATTATTAAAGTGGCTGGAGTTGAGTCAGTGTCAGTGTGTTGGCAGCAGCCACTCAGTGTTAGTGGTGGCTGTTTAACAGTCTGATGGCCTTGAGATAGAAGCTGTTTTTCAGTCTCTCGGTCCCAGCTTTGATGCACCTGTACTGACCTCGCCTTCTGGATGATAGCGGGGTGAACAGGCAGTGGCTCGGGTGGTTGATGTCCTTGATGATCTTTATGGCCTTCCTGTGACATCGGGTGGTGTAGGTGTCCTGGAGGGCAGGTAGTTTGCCCCCGGTGATGCGTTGTGCAGACCTCACTACCCTCTGGAGAGCCTTACGGTTGAGGGCGGTGCAGTTGCCATACCAGGCGGTGATACAGCCCGCCAGGATGCTCTCGATTGTGCATCTGTAGAAGTTTGTGAGTGCTTTTGGTGACAAGCCGAATTTCTTCAGCCTCCTGAGGTTGAAGAGGCGCTGCTGCGCCTTCTTCACGATGCTGTCTGTGTGAGTGGACCAATTCAGTTTGTCTGTGATGTGTATGCCGAGGAACTTAAAACTTGCTACCCTCTCCACTACTGTTCCATCGATGTGGATAGGGGGGTGTTCCCTCTGCTGTTTCCTGAAGTCCACAATCATCTCCTTAGTTTTGTTGACGTTGAGTGTGAGGTTGTTTTCCTGACACCACACTCCGAGGGCCCTCACCTCCTCCCTGTAGGCCGTCTCATCGTTGTTGGTAATCAAGCCTACCACTGTTGTGTCGTCCGCAAACTTGATGATTGAGTTGGAGGCGTGCGTGGCCACGCAGTCGTGGGTGAACAGGGAGTACAGGAGAGGGCTCAGAACGCAACCTTGTGGGGCCCCAGTGTTGAGGATCAGCGGGGAGGAGATGTTGTTGCCTACCCTCACCACCTGGGGGCGGCCCGTCAGGAAGTCCAGTACCCAGTTGCACAGGGCGGGGTCGAGACCCAGGGTCTCGAGCTTGATGACGAGCTTGGAGGGTACTATGGTGTTGAATGCCGAGCTGTAGTCGATGAACAGCATTCTCACATAGGTATTCCTCTTGTCCAGATGGGTTAGGGCAGTGTGCAGTGTGGTTGAGATTGCATCGTCTGTGGACCTATTTGGGCGGTAAGCAAATTGGAGTGGGTCTAGGGTGTCAGGTAGGGTGGAGGTGATATGGTCCTTGACTAGTCTCTCAAAGCACTTCATGATGACGGATGTGAGTGCTACGGGGCGGTAGTCATTTAGCTCAGTTACCTTAGCTTTCTTGGGAACAGGAACAATGGTGGCCCTCTTGAAGCATGTGGGAACAGCAGACTGGTATAGGGATTGATTGAATATGTCCGTAAACACACCGGCCAGCTGGTCTGCGCATGCTCTGAGGGCGCGGCTGGGGATGCCATCTGGGCCTGCAGCCTTGCGAGGGTTAACACGTTTAAATGTCTTACTCACCTCGGCTGCAGTGAAGGAGAGACCGCATGTTTTCGTTGCAGGCCGTGTCAGTGGCACTGTATTGTCCTCAAAGCGGGCAAAAAAGTTATTAAGTCTGCCTGGGAGCAAGACATCCTGGTCCGTGACTGGGCTGGGTTTCTTCCTGTAGTCCGTGATTGACTGTAGACCCTGCCACATGCCTCTTGTGTCTGAGCCGTTGAATTGAGATTCTACTTTGTCTCTGTACTGGCGCTTAGCTTGTTTGATAGCCTTGCGGAGGGAATAGCTGCACTGTTTGTATTCGGTCATGTTACCAGACACCTTGCCCTGATTAAAAGCAGTGGTTCGCGCTTTCAGTTTCACACGAATGCTGCCATCAATCCACGGTTTCTGGTTAGGGAATGTTTTAATCGTTGCTATGGGAACGACATCTTCAACGCACGTTCTAATGAACTCGCACACCGAATCAGCGTATTCGTCAATGTTGTTATCTGACGCAATACGAAACATCTCCCAGTCCACGTGATGGAAGCAGTCTTGGAGTGTGGAGTCAGCTTGGTCGGACCAGCGTTGGACAGACCTCAGCGTGGGAGCCTCTTGTTTTAGTTTCTGTCTGTAGGCAGGGATCAACAAAATGGAGTCGTGGTCAGCTTTTCCGAAAGGGGGGCGGGGCAGGGCCTTATATGCGTCGCGGAAGTTAGAGTAACAATGGTCCAAGGTCTTTCCTCCCCTGGTTGCGCAATCGATATGCTGATAAAATTTGGGGAGTCTTGTTTTCAGATTAGCCTTGTTAAAATCCCCAGCTACAATGAATGCAGCCTCCGGATAAATTGTTTCCAGTTTGCAGAGAGTTAAATAAAGTTCGTTCAGAGCCATCGATGTGTCTGCTTGGGGGGGGATATATACGGCTGTGATTATAATCGAAGAGAATTCTCTTGGTAGATAATGCGGTCTACATTTGATTGTGAGGAATTCTAAATCAGGTGAACAGAAGGATTTGAGTTCCTGTATGTTTCTTTCATCGCACCATGTCACGTTAGTCATAAGGCATACGCCCCCGCCCCTCTTTTTACCAGAAAGATGTTTTTTCCTGTCTGCGCGATGCGTGGAGAAACCTGTTGGCTGCACCGCTTCGGATTGCGTCTCTCCAGTAAGCCACGTTTCCGTGAAGCAAAGAACCATATGGTACAGAACAGGGGTACAGAACAGGGGATGAGCTGTATGGAGAGGAACAGGAGATGAGCGTTATGGGACAGAACAGGGGATGAGTCGTATGGAGAGGAACACCGGATGAGCCGTATGGAGAGGAACAGGGGATGAGCCATATGGGACAGAACAGGTGATGAGCCGTATGGAGAGGAACAGAGGATGAGCCGTATGGGACAGAACAGGGGATGAGCCGTATTTGACAGAATAGGGGATGAGCCGTATGGAAAGGAACAGGGGATGAGCCATATGGAGAGGAACAAGGGATGAGCCGTATGGAGAGGAACAGGGGATGAGCCGTATGGAGAGGAACAGGGGATGAGCCATATGGGGAGGAACAAGGGAATGAGCCGTATGGGACAGAACAGGGGGTGAGCCGTATGCAGAGGAACAGAGGATGAGCCGTATGGAGAGGAACAGGGGATGAGCCGTATGGAGAGGAACAGGGGATGAGCCATATGGAGAGGAACAGGGGATGAGCCGTATGGAGAGGAACAGGGGATGTGACGTATGGTACAGAACAGGGGATGAGCCATATGGAGAGGAACAGGGGATGAGTCGAATGGAGAGGAACAGGGGATGAGCCATATGGAGAGGAACAGGGGATGAGCCGCATGGTACAGAACAGGGAATGAGCCGTATGGGACAGAACAGGGAATGAGCCGTATGGGACAGAACAGGGGATGAGCCGTATGGAGAGGAACAGGGAATGAGCCGTATGGAGAGGAACAGGGGATGAGCCGTATGGAGAGGAACAGGGGATGAGCCATATGGTACAGAACAGGGGATGAGCTGTATGGAGAGGAACAGGAGATGAGCGTTATGGGACAGAACAGGGGATGAGTCGTATGGAGAGGAACAGGGGATGAGCCGTATGGAGAAGAACAGGGGATGAGCCATATGGGACACAACAGGTGATGAGCCGTATGGAGAGGAACAGAGGATGAGCCGTATGGGACAGAACAGGGGATGAGCCGTATTTGACAGAATAGGGGATGAGCCGTATGGAAAGGAACAGGGGATGAGCCATATGGAGAGGAACAAGGGATGAGCCGTATGGAGAGGAACAGGGGATGAGCCGTATGGAGAGGAACAGGGGATGAGCCATATGGGGAGGAACAAGGGAATGAGCCGTATGGGACAGAACAGGGGGTGAGCCGTATGGAGAGGAACAGAGGATGAGCCGTATGGAGAGGAACAGGGGATGAGCCGTATGGAGAGGAACAGGGGATGAGCCGTATGGGACAGAACAGGGGAGGAGCCGTATGGAAAGGAATAGGGGATGAGCGTTATGGGACAGAACAGGGGATGAGCCATATGGAGAGGAACAGGGGATGAGCCGTATGGAGAGGAACAGGGGATGAACCGTATGGAGAGGAACAGGGGATGAGCATTATGGTACAGAACAGGGGATGAGCCATATGGAGAGTAACAGGGGATGAGCCGTATGGAGAGGAACAGGGGATGAGCCGTATGGAGAGGAACAGGGGATGAGCCATATGGGGAGGAACAAGGGATGAGCCGTATGGAGAGGAACAGGGGATGAGCCGTATGGAGAGGAACAGGGAATGAGCCGTATGGGACAGAACAGGGGGTGAGCCGTATGGAGAGGAACAGGGGATGAGCCGTATGGGACAGAACAGGGGATGAGCCGTATGGAGAGGAATAGGGGATGAGCGTTATGGGACAGAACAGGGGATGAGCCATATGGAGAGGAACAGGGGATGAGCCGTATGGAGAGGAACAGGGGATGAGCCGTATGGAGAGGAACAGGGAATGAGCCGTATGGGACAGAACAGGGGGTGAGCCGTATGGAGAGGAACAGGGGATGAGCCGTATGGGACAGAACAGGGGATGAGCCGTATGGAGAGGAATAGGGGATGAGCGTTATGGGACAGAACAGGGGATGAGCCATATGGAGAGGAACAGGGGATGAGCCGTATGGAGAGGAACAGGGGATGAACCGTATGGTACAGAACAGGGGATGAGCCGTATGGTACAGAACAGGGGATGAGCCGTATGGAGAGGAACAGGGTATGTGACGTATGGTACAGAACAGGGGATGAGCCATATGGAGAGGAACAGGGAATGAGCCGTATGGAGAGGAACAGGAGATGAGCGTTATGGGACAGAACAGGGGATGAGTGGTATGGAGAGGAACATGGGATGAGCCGTATGGAGAGGAACAGGGGATGAGCCATATGGGACAGAACAGGTGATGAGCCGTATGGAGAGGAACAGAGGATGAGCCGTATGGGACAGAACAGGGGATGAGCCGTATTTGACAGAATAGGGGATGAGCCGTATGGAAAGGAACAGGGGATGAGCCATATGGAGAGGAACAAGGGATGAGCCGTATGGAGAGGAACAGGGGATGAGCCGTATGGAGAGGAACAGGGGATGAGCCATATGGGGAGGAACAAGGGAATGAGCCGTATGGGACAGAACAGGGGGTGAGCCGTATGGAGAGGAACAGAGGATGAGCCGTATGGAGAGGAACAGGGGATGAGCCGTATGGAGAGGAACAGGGGATGAGCCGTATGGGACAGAACAGGGGATGAGCCGTATGGAGAGGAATAGGGGATGAGCGTTATGGGACAGAACAGGGGATGAGCCATATGGAGAGGAACAGGGGATGAGCCGTATGGAGAGGAACAGGGGATGAACCGTATGGAGAGGAACAGGAAATGAGCATTATGGTACAGAACAGGGGATGAGCCATATGGAGAGTAACAGGGGATGAGCCGTATGGAGAGGAACAGGGGATGAGCCATATGGGGAGGAACAAGGGATGAGCCGTATGGAGAGGAACAGGGGATGAGCCGTATGGAGAGGAACAGGGAATGAGCCGTATGGGACAGAACAGGGGGTGAGCCGTATGGAGAGGAACAGGGGATGAGCCGTATGGGACAGAACAGGGGATGAGCCGTATGGAGAGGAATAGGGGATGAGCGTTATGGGACAGAACAGGGGATGAGCCATATGGAGAGGAACAGGGGATGAGCCGTATGGAGAGGAACAGGGGATGAACCGTATGGTACAGAACAGGGGATGAGCCGTATGGTACAGAACAGGGGATGAGCCGTATGGAGAGGAACAGGGGATGAGCCGTATGGGACCGAACAGGGGATGAGCCGTATGGAGAGGAACAGGGGATGAGCCGTATGGGACAGAACAGGTGATGAGCCGTATGGAGAGGAACAGGGGATGAGCCGTATGGGACAGAACAGGGGATGAGCCGTATGGAGAGGAATAGGGGATGAGCGTTATGGGACAGAACAGGGGATGAGCCATATGGAGAGGAACAGGGGATGGACCGTATGGAGAGGAACAGGGGATGAGCATTATGGTACAGAACAGGGGATGAGCCATATGGAGAGTAACAGAGGATGAGCCGTATGGAGAGGAACAGGGGATGAGCCGTATGGAGAGGAACAGGGGATGAGCCATATGGGGAGGAACAAGGGATGAGCCGTATGGGACAGAACAGGGGATGAGCCGTATGGGACAGAACAGGGGATGAGCCGTATGGAGAGGAATAGGGGATGAGCGTTATGGGACAGAACAGGGGATGAGCCATATGGAGAGGAACAGGGGATGAGCCGTATGGAGAGGAACAGGGGATGAGCCGTATGGAGAGGAACAGGGAATGAGCCGTATGGGACAGAACAGGGGGTGAGCCGTATGGAGAGGAACAGGGGATGAGCCGTATGGGACAGAACAGGGGATGAGCCGTATGGAGAGGAATAGGGGATGAGCGTTATGGGACAGAACAGGGGATGAGCCATATGGAGAGGAACAGGGGATGAGCCGTATGGAGAGGAACAGGGGATGAACCGTATGGTACAGAACAGGGGATGAGCCGTATGGTACAGAACAGGGGATGAGCCGTATGGAGAGGAACAGGGTATGTGACGTATGGTACAGAACAGGGGATGAGCCATATGGAGAGGAACAGGGAATGAGCCGTATGGAGAGGAACAGGAGATGAGCGTTATGGGACAGAACAGGGGATGAGTGGTATGGAGAGGAACATGGGATGAGCCGTATGGAGAGGAACAGGGGATGAGCCATATGGGACAGAACAGGTGATGAGCCGTATGGAGAGGAACAGAGGATGAGCCGTATGGGACAGAACAGGGGATGAGCCGTATTTGACAGAATAGGGGATGAGCCGTATGGAAAGGAACAGGGGATGAGCCATATGGAGAGGAACAAGGGATGAGCCGTATGGAGAGGAACAGGGGATGAGCCGTATGGAGAGGAACAGGGGATGAGCCATATGGGGAGGAACAAGGGAATGAGCCGTATGGGACAGAACAGGGGGTGAGCCGTATGGAGAGGAACAGAGGATGAGCCGTATGGAGAGGAACAGGGGATGAGCCGTATGGAGAGGAACAGGGGATGAGCCGTATGGGACAGAACAGGGGATGAGCCGTATGGAGAGGAATAGGGGATGAGCGTTATGGGACAGAACAGGGGATGAGCCATATGGAGAGGAACAGGGGATGAGCCGTATGGAGAGGAACAGGGGATGAACCGTATGGAGAGGAACAGGAAATGAGCATTATGGTACAGAACAGGGGATGAGCCATATGGAGAGTAACAGGGGATGAGCCGTATGGAGAGGAACAGGGGATGAGCCATATGGGGAGGAACAAGGGATGAGCCGTATGGAGAGGAACAGGGGATGAGCCGTATGGAGAGGAACAGGGAATGAGCCGTATGGGACAGAACAGGGGGTGAGCCGTATGGAGAGGAACAGGGGATGAGCCGTATGGGACAGAACAGGGGATGAGCCGTATGGAGAGGAATAGGGGATGAGCGTTATGGGACAGAACAGGGGATGAGCCATATGGAGAGGAACAGGGGATGAGCCGTATGGAGAGGAACAGGGGATGAACCGTATGGTACAGAACAGGGGATGAGCCGTATGGTACAGAACAGGGGATGAGCCGTATGGAGAGGAATAGGGGATGAGCGTTATGGGACAGAACAGGGGATGAGCCGTATGGAGAGGAACAGGGGATGAGCCGTATGGGACAGAACAGGTGATGAGCCGTATGGAGAGGAACAGGGGATGAGCCGTATGGGACAGAACAGGGGATGAGCCGTATGGAGAGGAATAGGGGATGAGCGTTATGGGACAGAACAGGGGATGAGCCATATGGAGAGGAACAGGGGATGGACCGTATGGAGAGGAACAGGGGATGAGCATTATGGTACAGAACAGGGGATGAGCCATATGGAGAGTAACAGAGGATGAGCCGTATGGAGAGGAACAGGGGATGAGCCGTATGGAGAGGAACAGGGGATGAGCCATATGGGGAGGAACAAGGGATGAGCCGTATGGGACAGAACAGGGGATGAGCCGTATGGAGAGGAATAGGGGATGAGCGTTATGGGACAGAACAGGGGATGAGCCATATGGAGAGGAACAGGGGATGAGCCGTATGGAGAGGAACAGGGGATGAGCCGTATGGAGAGGAACAGGGAATGAGCCGTATGGGACAGAACAGGGGGTGAGCCGTATGGAGAGGAACAGGGGATGAGCCGTATGGGACAGAACAGGGGATGAGCCGTATGGAGAGGAATAGGGGATGAGCGTTATGGGACAGAACAGGGGATGAGCCATATGGAGAGGAACAGGGGATGAGCCGTATGGAGAGGAACAGGGGATGAACCGTATGGTACAGAACAGGGGATGAGCCGTATGGTACAGAACAGGGGATGAGCCGTATGGAGAGGAACAGGGGATGTGACGTATGGTACAGAACAGGGGATGAGCCATATGGAGAGGAACAGGGAATGAGCCGTATGGAGAGGAACAGGAGATGAGCGTTATGGGACAGAACAGGGGATGAGTCGTATGGAGAGGAACAGGGGATGAGCCGTATGGAGAGGAACAGGGGATGAGCCATATGGGACAGAACAGGTGATGAGCCGTATGGAGAGGAACAGAGGATGAGCCGTATGGGACAGAACAGGGGATGAGCCGTATTTGACAGAACAGGGGATGAGCCGTATGGAAAGGAACAGGGGATGAGCCATATGGAGAGGAACAAGGGATGAGCCGTATGGAGAGGAACAGGGGATGAGCCGTATGGAGAGGAACAGGGGATGAGCCATATGGGGAGGAACAAGGGAATGAGCCGTATGGGACAGAACAGGGGGTGAGCCGTATGGAGAGGAACAGAGGATGAGCCGTATGGAGAGGAACAGGGGATGAGCCGTATGGAGAGGAACAGGGGATGAGCCGTATGGGACAGAACAGGGGATGAGCCGTATGGAGAGGAATAGGGGATGAGCGTTATGGGACAGAACAGGGGATGAGCCATATGGAGAGGAACAGGGGATGAGCCGTATGGAGAGGAACAGGGGATGAACCGTATGGAGAGGAACAGGGGATGAACCGTATGGAGAGGAACAGGGGATGAGCCATATGGAGAGTAACAGGGGATGAGCCGTATGGAGAGGAACAGGGGATGAGCCATATGGGGAGGAACAAGGGATGAGCCGTATGGAGAGGAACAGGGGATGAGCCGTATGGAGAGGAACAGGGAATGAGCCGTATGGGACAGAACAGGGGGTGAGCCGTATGGAGAGGAACAGGGGATGAGCCGTATGGGACAGAACAGGGGATGAGCCGTATGGAGAGGAATAGGGGATGAGCGTTATGGGACAGAACAGGGGATGAGCCATATGGAGAGGAACAGGGGATGAGCCGTATGGAGAGGAACAGGGGATGAACCGTATGGTACAGAACAGGGGATGAGCCGTATGGTACAGAACAGGGGATGAGCCGTATGGAGAGGAATAGGGGATGAGCGTTATGGGACAGAACAGGGGATGAGCCGTATGGAGAGGAACAGGGGATGAGCCGTATGGGACAGAACAGGTGATGAGCCGTATGGAGAGGAACAGGGGATGAGACGTATGGGACAGAACAGGGGATGAGCCGTATGGAGAGGAATAGGGGATGAGCGTTATGGGACAGAACAGGGGATGAGCCATATGGAGAGGAACAGGGGATGAGCCGTATGGAGAGGAACAGGGGATGAACCGTATGGAGAGGAACAGGGGATGAGCATTATGGTACAGAACAGGGGATGAGCCATATGGAGAGTAACAGAGGATGAGCCGTATGGAGAGGAACAGGGGATGAGCCGTATGGAGAGGAACAGGGGATGAGCCATATGGGGAGGAACAAGGGATGAGCCGTATGGAGTGGAACAGGGGATGAGCCGTATGGAGAGGAACAGGGAATGAGCCGTATGGGACAGAACAGGGGGTGAGCCGTATGGAGAGGAACAGAGGATGAGCCGTATGGAGAGGAACAGGGGATGAGCCGTATGGTACAGAACAGGGGATGAGCCGTATGGAGAGGAATAGGGGATGAGCGTTATGGGACAGAACAGGGGATGAGCCGTATGGAGAGGAACAGGGGATGAGCCGTATGGGACAGAACAGGTGATGAGCCGTATGGAGAGGAACAGGGGATGAGCCGTATGGGACAGAACAGGGGATGAGCCGTATGGGACAGAACAGGGGATGACCGTATTTGACAGAACAGGGGATGAGCCGTATGGGACAGAACAGGGGATGAGCCGTATCGTACAGAACAGGGGATGAGCCGTATGGAGAGGAACAGGGTATGAGCATTATGGGACTGAACAGGGATGAGCCGTATGGAGAGGAACAGGGGATGAGATGTATGGAGAGGAACAGGGGATGAGCGTTATGGGACAGAACAGGGATGAGCCGTATGGAGAGGAACAGGGGATGAGCTGTATGGAGAGGCACAGGGGATGAGCTGTATGGAGAGGCACAGGGGATGAGCTGTATGGAGAGGAACAGGGGATGAGCTGTATGTTACAGAACAGGGGATGTGACGTATGGAGAGGAACAGGGGATGAGCCGTATGTGACAGAACAGGGGGTGAGCCGTATGGAGAGGAACAGAGGATGAGCCGTATGGAGAGGAACAGGGGATGAGCCGTATGGAGAGGAATAGGGGATGAGCCGTATGGTACAGAACAGGGGATGAGCCGTATGGAGAGGAATAGGGGATGAGCGTTATGGGACAGAACAGGGGATGAGCCATATGGAGAGGAACAGGGGATGAGCCGTATGGTACAGAACAGGTGATGAGCCGTATGGAGAGGAACAGGGGATGAGCCGTATGGGACAGAACAGGTGATGAGCCATATGGAGAGGAACAGGGGATGAGTCGTATGGGACAGAACAGGGGATGAGCCGTATTTGACAGAACAGGGGATGAGCCGTATGGGACAGAACAGGGGATGAGCCGTATCGTACAGAACAGGGGATGAGCTTTATGGAGAGGAACAGGAGATGAGCGTTATGGGACAGAACAGGGGATGAGTCGTATGGAGAGGAACAGGGGATGAGCCGTATGGAGAGGAACAGGGGATGAGCCAAATGGAGATGAACAGGGGATGAGCCGTATGGGACAGAACAGGGGATGAGCCATATCGTACAGAACAGGGGATGAGCCATATGGAGAGGAACGGGGGATGAGCCGTATGGAGAGGCACAGAGGATGAGCCGTATGTAGAGGAACAGGGGATGAACCGTATTGAGAGGAACAGGGGATGAGCCATATGGGGAGGAACAAGGGATGAGCCGTATGGGACAGAACAGGGGGTGAGCCGTATGGAGAGGAATAGAGGATGAGCCGTATGTAGAGGAACAGGGGATGAACCGTATTGAGAGGATCAGGGGATGAGCCGTATGGAGAGGAACAGGGAATGAGCCGTATGGGACAGAACAGGGGGTGAGCCGTATGGAGAGGAATAGAGGATGAGCCATATGGAGAGGAACAGGGGATGAGCCGTATGGTACAGAACAGGTGATGAGCCGTATGGAGAGGAACAGGGGATGAGCCGTATGGGACAGAACAGGTGATGAGCCGTATGGAGAGGAACAGGGGATGAGCCGTATGGGAAGTAACAGGGGATGAGCCGTATTTGACAGAACAGGGGATGAGCCGTATGGGACAGAACAGGGGATGAGCCGTATGGGACAGAACAGGGGATGAGCCGTATGGAGAGGAACAGGGGATGAGCATTATGGGACTGAACACGGATGAGCCGTATGGAGAGGAACAGGGGATGAGATGTATGGAGAGGAACAGGGGATGAGCGTTATGGGACAGAACAGGGATGAGCCGTATGGAGAGGAACAGGGGATGAGCCGTATGGAGAGGAACAGGGGATGAGCTGTATGGAGAGGCACAGGGGATGAGCTGTATGGAGAGGAACAGGGGATGAGCTGTATGTTACAGAACAGGGGATGTGACGTATGGAGAGGAACAGGGGATGAGCCGTATGGGACAGAACAGGTGATGAGCCGTATTTGACAGAACAGGGGATGAGACGTATGGAAAGGAACAGGTGATGAGCCGTATGGAGAGGAACAGGGGATGAGCCGTATGGGACAGAACAGGGGATGAGCCGTATTTGACAGAATAGGGGATGAGCCGTATGGAAAGGAACAGGGGATGAGCCATATGGAGAGGAACAGGGGATGAGCCGTATGGAGAGGAACAGGGGATGAGCCATATTGGGAGGAACAGAGGATGAGCCGTATGGAGAGGAACAGGGGATGAGCCGTATGGAGAGGAACAGGGAATGAGCCGTATGGGACAGAACAGGGGGTGAGCCGTATGGAGAGGAACAGAGGATGAGCCGTATGGAGAGGAACAGGGGATGAGCCGTATGGAGAGGAACAGGGGATGAGCCTTATGGTACAGAACAGGGGATGAGCCGTTTGGAGAGGAATAGGGGATTAGCGTTATGGGACAGAACAGGGGATGAGCCATATGGAGAGGAACAGGGGATGAGCCGTATGGTACAGAACAGGTGATGAGCCGTATGGAGAGGAACAGGGGATGAGCCGTATGGGACAGAACAGGGGATGAGTCGTATGGAGAGGAACAGGGGATGAGCCGTATGGAGAGGAACAGGGGATGAGCCAAATGGAGAGGAACAGGGGATGAGCCGTATGGGACAGAACAGGGGATGAGCCATATCGTACAGAACAGGGGATGAGCCATATGGAGAGGAACGGGGGATGAGCCGTATGGAGAGGCACAGAGGATGAGCCGTATGTAGAGGAACAGGGGATGAACCGTATGGAGAGGAACAGGGGATGAGCCATATGGGGAGGAACAAGGGATGAGCCGTATGGAGAGGAACAGGGGATGAGCCGTATGGAGAGGAACAGGGAATGAGCCGTATGGGACAGAACAGGGGGTGAGCCGTATGGAGAGGAACAGAGGATGAGCCGTATGGAGAGGAACAGGGGATGAGCCGTATGGGACAGAACAGGGGATGAGCCGTATTTGACAGAACAGGGGATGAGCCGTATGGGACAGAACAGGTGATGAGCCGTATGGAGAGGAACAGGGGATGAGCCGTATGGGACAGACCAGGGGATGAGCCGTATTTGACAGAACAGGGGATGAGCCGTATGGGACAGAACAGGGGATGAGCCGTATGGTACAGAACAGGGGATGAGCCATATGGAGAGGAACGGGGGATGAGCCGTATGGAGAGGCACACAGGATGAGCCGTATGTAGAGGAACAGGGGATGAACCGTATGGAGAGGAACAGGGGATGAGCCATATGGGGAGGAACAAGGGATGAGCCGTATGGAGAGGAACAGGGGATGAGCCGTATGGAGAGGAACAGGGAATGAGCCGTATGGGACAGAACAGGGGGTGAGCCGTATGGAGAGGAACAGAGGATGAGCCGTATGGAGAGGAACAGGGGATGAGCCGTATGGTACAGAACAGGGGATGAGCCGTATGGAGAGGAACAGGGGATGAGCCGTATGGGACAGAACAGGGGATGAGCCGTATTTGACAGAACAGGGGATGAGCCGTATGGGACAGAACAGGTGATGAGCCGTATGGAGAGGAACAGGGGATGAGCCGTATTTGACAGAACAGGGGATGAGCCGTATGGGACAGAACAGGTGATGAGCCGTATGGAGAGGAACAGGGGATGAGCCGTATGGGACAGACCAGGGGATGAGCCGTATTTGACAGAACAGGGGATGAGCCGTATGGGACAGAACAGGGGATGAGCCGTATGGTACAGAACAGGGTATGAGCCGTATGGAGAGGAACAGGGGATGAGCATTATGGGACAGAGCAGGGGATGAGCCGTATCGCACAGAACAGGGGATGAGCCGTATGGAGAGGAACAGGGGATGAGCTGTATGGAGAGGCACAGGGGATGAGCCGTATGGAGAGGAACAGGGGATGAGCTGTATGGAGAGGAACAGGGGATGAGCTGTATGTTACAGAACAGGGGATGTGACGTATGGAGAGGAACAGGGGATGAGCCGTATGGGACAGAACAGGTGATGAGCCGTATGGAGACGAACAGGGGATGAGCCGTATGGGACAGAACAGGGGATGAGCCGTATTTGACAGAATAGGGGATGAGCCGTATTGAAAGGAACAGGGGATGAGCCATATGGAGAGGAACAGGGGATGAGCCGTGTGGAGAGGAACAGGGGATGAGCCATATGGGACAGAACAGGGGACGAGCCGTATTTGACAGAACAGGGGATGAGCCGTATGGGACAGAACAGGGGATGAGCCGTATCGCACAGAACAGGGGATGAGCCGTATGGAGAGGAACAGGGGATGAGCATTATGGGACAGAACAGGGATGAGCCGTATGGAGAGGAACAGGGGATGAGATGTATGGAGAGGAACAGGGGATGAGCCATATGTAGAGGAACAGGGGATGAGCTGAATGGAGAGGAACAGGGGATGAGCGTTATTGGTCAGAACAGGGATGAGCCGTATGGAGAGGAACAGGGGATGAGCTGTATGGAGAGGAACAGGGGATGAACCGTATGGAGAGGAACAGGGGATGAGCCATATGGGGAGGAACAAGGGATGAGCCGTATGGAGAGGAACAGGGGATGAGCCGTATGGAGAGGAACAGGGAATGAGCCGTATGGGACAGAACAGGGGGTGAGCCGTATTTAGAGGAACAGAGGATGAGCCGTATGGAGAGGAACAGGGGATGAGCCGTATGGTACAGAACAGGGGATGAGCCGTATGGAGAGGAACAGGGGATGAGCCGTATGGGACAGAACAGGGGATGAGCCGTATTTGACAGAACAGGGGATGAGCCGTATGGGACAGAACAGGTGATGAGCCGTATGGAGAGGAACAGGGGATGAGCCGTATGGGACAGACCAGGGGATGAGCCGTATTTGACAGAACAGGGGATGAGCCGTATGGGACAGAACAGGGGATGAGCCGTATGGTACAGAACAGGGTATGAGCCGTATGGAGAGGAACAGGGGATGAGCATTATGGGACAGAGCAGGGGATGAGCCGTATCGCACAGAACAGGGGATGAGCCGTATGGAGAGGAACAGGGGATGAGCATTATGGGACAGAACAGGGATGAGCCGTATGGAGAGGAACAGGGGATGAGATGTATGGAGAGGAACAGGGGATGAGCCATATGTAGAGGAACAGGGGATGAGCTGAATGGAGAGGAACAGGGGATGAGCGTTATTGGACAGAACAGGGATGAGCCGTATGGAGTGGAACAGGGGATGAGCTGTATGGAGAGGAACAGGGGATGAGCCGTATGGAGAGGAACAGGGGATGAGCTGTATGGAGAGGCACAGGGGATGAGCCGTATGGAGAGGAACAGGGGATGAGCTGTATGGAGAGGAACAGGGGATGAGCTGTATGGTACAGAACAGGGGATGTGACGTATGGAGAGGAACAGGGGATGAGCCGTATGGGACAGAACAGGGAATGAGCCGTATTTGACAGAACAGGGGATGAGCCGTATGGAAAGGACCAGGGGATGAGCCATATGGAGAGGAACAGGGGATGAGCCGTGTGGAGATGAACAGGGGATGAGCGTTATGGGACGGAACAGGGGATGAGCCGTATGGAGAGGAACAGGGGTTGAGCCGTATGGGACAGACCAGGGGATGAGCCGTATTTGACAGAACAGGGGATGAGCCATATGGGACAGAACAGGGGATGAGCCGTATGGAGAGGAACAGGGGATGAGATGTATGGAGAGGAACAGGGGATGAGCGTTATGGGACAGAACAGGGATGAGCCGTATGGAGAGGAACAGGGGATGAGCCGTATGGAGAGGAACAGGGGATGAGCTGTATGGAGAGGCACAGGGGATGAGCCGTATGGAGAGGAACAGGGGATGAGCTGTATGGAGAGGAACAGGGGATGAGCTGTATGTTACAGAACAGGGGATGTGAGGTATGGAGAGGAACAGGGGATGAGCCGTATGGGACAGAACAGGTGATGAGCCATATGGAGAGGAACAGGGGATGAGCCGTATGGGACAGAACAGGGGATGAGCCGTATTTGACAGAATAGGGGATGAGCCGTATTGAAAGAAACAGGGGATGAGCCATATGGAGAGGAACAGGGGATGAGCCGTGTGGAGAGGAACAGGGGATGAGCCATATGGGACAGAACAGGGGACGAGCCGTATTTGACAGAACAGGGGATGAGCCGTATGGGACAGAACAGGGGATGAGCCGTATCGCACAGAACAGGGGATGAGCCGTATGGAGAGGAACAGGGGATGAGCATTATGGGACAGAACAGGGATGAGCCGTATGGAGAGGAACAGGGGATGAGATGTATGGAGAGGAACAGGGGATGAGCCATATGGAGAGGAACAGGGGATGAGCTGAATGGAGAGGAACAGGGGATGAGCGTTATTGGACAGAACAGGGATGAGCCGTATGGAGAGGAACAGGGGATGAGCTGTATGGAGAGGAACAGGGGATGAGCCGTATGGAGAGGAACAGGGGATGAGCTGTATGGAGAGGCACAGGGGATGAGCCGTATGGAGAGGAACAGGGGATGAGCTGTATGGTACAGAACAGGGGATGTGACGTATGGAGAGGAACAGGGGATGAGCCGTATGGGACAGAACAGGGGATGAGCCGTATTTGACAGAACAGGGGATGAGCCGTATGGAAAGGACCTGGGGATGAGCCATATGGAGAGGAACAGGGGATGAGCCGTGTGGAGATGAACAGGGATGAGCGTTATGGGACAGAACAGGGGATGAGCCGTATGGAGAGGAACAGGGGTTGAGCAGTATGGAGAGGAACAGGGGACTGAGCCGTATGGAGAGGAACAGGGGATGAGCCGTATGTAGAGGAAAAGGGGATGAGCCGTATGGAGAGGAACAGGGGATGAGCCGTATGGGACAGAACAGGGGATGAGCCGTATGGGACAGAACAGGGGATGAGCCGTATTGGACAGAACAGGGGATGAGCCATATGGAGAGGAACAGGGGATGAGCCATATGGAGAGGAACAGAGGATGAGCCGTATGGAGAGGAACAGGGGATGAGCCGTATGGGACAGAACAGGGGTTGAGCCGTATGGGACAGAACATGGGATGAGCCGTATTGGACAGAACAGGGGATGATCCATATGGAGAGGAACAGGGGATGAGCCGTATGGAGAGGAACAGGGGATGAGCCATATGGAGAGGAACAGAGGATGAGCCGTATGGAGAGGAACAGGGGATGAGACGTATGGAGAGGAACAGGGGATGAGCCATATGGAGAGGAACAGGGGATGAGACGTATGGAGAGGAACAGGGGATGAACCGTATGGAGAGGAACAGGGGATGAGCCGTATTGAGAGGAACAGGGGATGAGCCGTGTGGGACAGAACAGGGGATGAGCCGTATGGTAGAGAACAGGGGATGAGCCGTATGGAGAGGAACAGGGGATGAGCATTATGGGACTGAACAGGGATGAGCCGTATGGAGAGGAACAGGGGATGAGATGTATGGAGAGGAACAGGGGATGAGCGTTATGGGACAGAACAGGGATGAGCCGTATGGAGAGGAACAGGGGATGAGCCGTATGGAGAGGAACAGGGGATGAGCTGTATGGAGAGGCACAGGGGATGAGCCGTATGGAGAGGAACAGGGGATGAGCTGTATGGAGAGGAACGGGGGATGAGCCGTGTGGAGAGGAACAGGGGATGAGCCATATGGGACAGAACAGGGGACGAGCCGTATTTGACAGAACAGGGGATGAGCCGTATGGGACAGAACAGGGGATGAGCCGTATCGCACAGAACAGGGGATGAGCCGTATGGAGAGGAACAGGGGATGAGCATTATGGGACAGAACAGGGATGAGCCGTATGGAGAGGAACAGGGGATGAGATGTATGGAGAGGAACAGGGGATGAGCCATATGGAGAGGAACAGGGGATGAGCTGAATGGAGAGGAACAGGGGATGAGCGTTATTGGACAGAACAGGGATGAGCCGTATGGAGAGGAACAGGGGATGAGCTGTATGGAGAGGAACAGGGGATGAGCCGTATGGAGAGGAACAGGGGATGAGCTGTATGGAGAGGCACAGGGGATGAGCCGTATGGAGAGGAACAGGGGATGAGCTGTATGGAGAGGAACAGGGGATGAGCTGTATGGTACAGAACAGGGGATGTGACGTATGGAGAGGAACAGGGGATGAGCCGTATGGGACAGAACAGGGGATGAGCCGTATTTGACAGAACAGGGGATGAGCCGTATGGAAAGGACCAGGGGATGAGCCATATGGAGAGGAACAGGGGATGAGCCGTGTGGAGATGAACAGGGGATGAGCGTTATGGGACAGAACAGGGGATGAGCCGTATGGAGAGGAACAGGGGTTGAGCCGTATGGAGAGGAACAGGGGACTGAGCCGTATGGAGAGGAACAGGGGATGAGCCGTATGTAGAGGAAAAGGGGATGAGCCGTATGGAGAGGTACAGGGGATGAGCATTATGGGACAGAACAGGGGATGAGCCGTATGGGACAGAACAGGGGATGAGCCGTATTGGACAGAACAGGGGATGAGCCATATGGAGAGGAACAGGGGATGATCCATATGGAGAGGAACAGAGGATGAGCCGTATGGAGAGGAACAGGGGATGAGCCGTATGGGACAGAACAGGGGTTGAGCCGTATGGGACAGAACAGGGGATGAGCCGTATTGGACAGAACAGGGGATGATCCATATGGAGAGGAACAGGGGATGAGCCGTATGGAGAGGAACAGGGGATGAGCCATATGGAGAGGAACAGAGGATGAGCCGTATGAAGAGGAACAGGGGATGAGACGTATGGAGAGGAACAGGGGATGAGCCATATGGAGAGGAACAGGGGATGAGACGTATGGAGAGGAACAGGGGATGAACCGTATGGAGAGGAACAGGGGATGAGCCGTATTGAGAGGAACAGGGGATGAGCCGTGTGGAGACGAACAGGGGATGAGCGTTATGGGACAGAACAGGGGATGAGCCGTATGGAGAGGAACAGGGGATGAGCCATATTGGACAGAACAGGGGATGAGCCATATGGAGAGGAACAGAGGATGAGCCGTATGGAGAGGAACAGGGGATGAGACGTATGGAGAGGAACAGGGGATGAGCCATATGGAGAGGAACAGGGGATGAGACGTATGGAGAGGAACAGGGGATGAACCGTATGGAGAGGAACAGGGGATGAGCCGTATTGAGAGGAACAGGGGATGAGCCGTGTGGGACAGAACAGGGGATGAGCCGTATGGTAGAGAACAGGGGATGAGCCGTATGGAGAGGAACAGGGGATGAGCATTATGGGACTGAACAGGGATGAGCCGTATGGAGAGGAACAGGGGATGAGATGTATGGAGAGGAACAGGGGATGAGCGTTATGGGACAGAACAGGGATGAGCCGTATGGAGAGGAACAGGGGATGAGCCGTATGGAGAGGAACAGGGGATGAGCTGTATGGAGAGGCACAGGGGATGAGCCGTATGGAGAGGAACAGGGGATGAGCTGTATGGAGAGGAACGGGGGATGAGCCGTGTGGAGAGGAACAGGGGATGAGCCATATGGGACAGAACAGGGGACGAGCCGTATTTGACAGAACAGGGGATGAGCCGTATGGGACAGAACAGGGGATGAGCCGTATCGCACAGAACAGGGGATGAGCCGTATGGAGAGGAACAGGGGATGAGCATTAGGGGACAGAACAGGGATGAGCCGTATGGAGAGGAACAGGGGATGAGATGTATGGAGAGGAACAGGGGATGAGCCATATGGAGAGGAACAGGGGATGAGCTGAATGGAGAGGAACAGGGGATGAGCGTTATTGGACAGAACAGGGATGAGCCGTATGGAGAGGAACAGGGGATGAGCTGTATGGAGAGGAACAGGGGATGAGCCGTATGGAGAGGAACAGGGGATGAGCTGTATGGAGAAGCACAGGGGATGAGCCGTATGGAGAGGAACAGGGGATGAGCTGTATGGAGAGGAACAGGGGATGAGCTGTATGGTACAGAACAGGGGATGTGACGTATGGAGAGGAACAGGGGATGAGCCGTATGGGACAGAACAGGGGATGAGCCGTATTTGACAGAACAGGGGATGAGCCGTATGGAAAGGACCAGGGGATGAGCCATATGGAGAGGAACAGGGGATGAGCCGTGTGGAGATGAACAGGGGATGAGCGTTATGGGACAGAACAGGGGATGAGCCGTATGGAGAGGAACAGGGGTTGAGCCGTATGGAGAGGAACAGGGGACTGAGCCGTATGGAGAGGAACAGGGGATGAGCCGTATGTAGAGGAAAAGGGGATGAGCCGTATGGAGAGGAACAGGGGATGAGCATTATGGGACAGAACAGGGGATGAGCCGTATGGGACAGAACAGGGGATGAGCCGTATTGGACAGAACAGGGGATGAGCCATATGGAGAGGAACAGGGGATGATCCATATGGAGAGGAACAGAGGATGAGCCGTATGGAGAGGAACAGGGGATGAGCCGTATGGGACAGAACAGGGGTTGAGCCGTATGGGACAGAACAGGGGATGAGCCGTATTGGACAGAACAGGGGATGATCCATATGGAGAGGAACAGGGGATGAGCCGTATGGAGAGGAACAGAGGATGAGCCATATGGAGAGGAACAGAGGATGAGCCGTATGAAGAGGAACAGGGGATGAGACGTATGGAGAGGAACAGGGGATGAGCCATATGGAGAGGAACAGGGGATGAGACGTATGGAGAGGAACAGGGGATGAACCGTATGGAGAGGAACAGGGGATGAGCCGTATTGAGAGGAACAGGGGATGAGCCGTGTGGAGACGAACAGGGGATGAGCGTTATGGGACAGAACAGGGGATGAGCCGTATGGAGAGGAACAGGGGATGAGCCATATGGAGAGGAACAGGTGATGAGGAACAGGGGATGAGCCATATGGAGAGGAACAGGGGATGAGCCGTATGGAGAGGAACAGGGGATGAGCCTTATGGAGAGGAACAGGGGATGAGCCGTATGGAGAGGAACAGGGGATGAGCCGTATGGGACAGAACAGGGGATGAGCCGTATTGAGAGGAACAGGGGATGAGCCATATGGAGAGGAACAGGTGATGAGCCATATGGAGAGGAACAGGGGATGAGCCATATGGAGAGGAACAGGGGATGAGCCGTATGGAGAGGAACAGGGGATGAGCCATATGGAGAGGAACAGGGGATGAGCCGTATGGAGAGGAACAGGGGATGAGCCGTATGGGACAGAACAGGGGATGAGCCATATGGAGAGGACAGGGGATGAGCCGTATGGAGAGGAACAGGGGATGAGCCATATGGAGAGGAACAGGTGATGAGCCATATGGAGAGGAACAGGGGATGAGCCGTATGGGACAGAACAGGGGATGAGCCGTATTTGACAGAATAGGGGATGAGCCGTATTGAAAGGAACAGGGGATGAGCCATATGGAGAGGAACAGGGGATGAGCCGTGTGGAGAGGAACAGGGGATGAGCCATATGGGACAGAACAGGGGACGAGCCGTATTTGACAGAACAGGGGATGAGCCGTATGGGACAGAACAGGGGATGAGCCGTATCGCACAGAACAGGGGATGAGCCGTATGGAGAGGAACAGGGGATGAGCATTATGGGACAGAACAGGGATGAGCCGTATGGAGAGGAACAGGGGATGAGATGTATGGAGAGGAACAGGGGATGAGCCATATGGAGAGGAACAGGGGATGAGCTGAATGGAGAGGAACAGGGGATGAGCGTTATTGGACAGAACAGGGATGAGCCGTATGGAGAGGAACAGGGGATGAGCTGTATGGAGAGGAACAGGGGATGAGCCGTATGGAGAGGAACAGGGGATGAGCTGTATGGAGAGGAACAGGGGATGAGCTGTATGGTACAGAACAGGGGATGTGACGTATGGAGAGGAACAGGGGATGAGCCGTATGGGACAGAACAGGGGATGAGCCGTATTTGACAGAACAGGGGATGAGCCGTATGGAAAGGACCAGGGGATGAGCCATATGGAGAGGAACAGGGGATGAGCCGTGTGGAGATGAACAGGGGATGAGCGTTATGGGACAGAACAGGGGATGAGCCGTATGGAGAGGAACAGGGGTTGAGCCGTATGGAGAGGAACAGGGGACTGAGCCGTATGGAGAGGAACAGGGGATGAGCCGTATGTAGAGGAAAAGGGGATGAGCCGTATGGAGAGGAACAGGGGATGAGCATTATGGGACAGAACAGGGGATGAGCCGTATGGGACAGAACAGGGGATGAGCCGTATTGGACAGAACAGGGGATGAGCCATATGGAGAGGAACAGGGGATGATCCATATGGAGAGGAACAGAGGATGAGCCGTATGGAGAGGAACAGGGGATGAGCCGTATGGGACAGAACAGGGGTTGAGCCGTATGGGACAGAACAGGGGATGAGCCGTATTGGACAGAACAGGGGATGATCCATATGGAGAGGAACAGGGGATGAGCCGTATGGAGAGGAACAGGGGATGAGCCATATGGAGAGGAACAGAGGATGAGCCGTATGGAGAGGAACAGGGGATGAGACGTATGGAGAGGAACAGGGGATGAGCCATATGGAGAGGAACAGGGGATGAGACGTATGGAGAGGAACAGGGGATGAACCGTATGGAGAGGAACAGGGGATGAGCCGTATTGAGAGGAACAGGGGATGAGCCGTGTGGAGACGAACAGGGGATGAGCGTTATGGGACAGAACAGGGGATGAGCCGTATGGAGAGGAACAGGGGATGAGCCATATGGAGAGGAACAGGTGATGAGGAACAGGGGATGAGCCATATGGAGAGGAACAGGGGATGAGCCGTATGGAGAGGAACAGGGGATGTTCCTTATGGAGAGGATCAGGGGATGAGCCGTATGGAGAGGAACAGGGGATGAGCCGTATGGGACAGAACAGGGGATGAGCCGTATGGAGAGGAACAGGGGATGAGCCATATGGAGAGGAACAGGTGATGAGCCATATGGAGAGGAACAGGGGATGAGCCATATGGAGAGGAACAGGGGATGAGCCGTATGGAGAGGAACAGGGGATGAGCCATATGGAGAGGAACAGGGGATGAGCCGTATGGAGAGGAACAGGGGATGAGCCGTATGGGACAGAACAGGGGATGAGCCATATGGAGAGGACAGGGGATGAGCCGTATGGAGAGGAACATTGGATGCTGCTGGTCAGAATTCAACGGCAGAACTGACCGGACTGTGACGAGAACCGCTCTGGATATCTGCCTGTGAAATGAGAAGATGGATGAAAGAGAGGAAAGGGGAGGGAGAACATTAGAAAAACAGAAGCTTCAATATTAGATTGTTACTGCACTGTTTTCCTTTCTTCTCTGTTCTCTGTTGTGGTAGATTTTGGCTGTGAGACAGTCCAGTCTAGGCCATGCTACAACAGAACAGTGGCTGGGTTGGTTCTGGCCAGCCGGGCCTGTCATTCTGCGCTGCTGTCTTTAAGAGCATTAGTCGTGCTCTAATTGGGGTCAGTGGTGTAAATGTCAAGGTCTCCATTGACGCAGGCAGGCAGGCAGGCAGGCAGGCAGGCAGGCAGGCAGGCAGGCACGGTGTGGTGGGCAGAGCAGAACCCAGTCACCTGCAGCCGGGTCTATGGAGTGTGTCTGGGATAATCAGCCCTTTCACCATGACGCCACTGAAACTGTCCCACAACATAAAGAAAAGATCCCTCTTATCTGCACTGAGACCCTCCTCCCAAGGTGACTCCAAGGAGAAATGTCACCACTATGTAGGCTATGCACTGTTCTCACTAAATGAAGCCTGAAACAGTGAGTGAGAGCAGTATCAATGACTATGAAGGGAAGGTGATGAGGAGGAGGACTGGGTGAGTAGAGGCTGTCCTCTCTGAGCCCCTAGTTCTCTCTGCACCCCCAGTCCTCTCTGCACCCCCAGTCCTCTCTGCACCCCCAGACCTCTCTGTGCCCCCAGTCCTCTCTGCACCCCCAGACCTCTCTGCACCCCCAGTCCTCTCTGCACCCCCAGTCCTCTCTGCACCCCCAGACCTCTCTGCACCCCCAGTCCTCTCTGCACCCCCAGTCCTCTCTGCGCCCCCAGTCCTCTCTGAGCCCCCCAGTCCACTCTGCGCCCCCAGTCCTCTCTGCACCCCCAGTCCTCTCCGCACACCCAGTCCTCTCTGAGCCCCCAGTCCTCTCTGTGCCCCCAGTCCTCTCTGCACCCCCAGTCCTCTCTGCACCCCCAGACCTCTCTGCACCCCCAGACCTCTCTGCACCCCCAGTCCTCTCTGCACCCCCAGACCTCTCTGCACCCCCAGACCTCTCTTAGTAGCAGCAGCAGCAGTGTGACCTTCCTGCCTTGCTCGTCTCAGACAGAGGGGAAACGGTGGGGAATCTCTCTGCTTGTTATGTCAAGAGTTATAAATGTGCTTTATAGGGCTCATTATCCAAACTAATGGGCTAGGGGTGACATCCTTGAAATGGACTTTCACAATAAAGGAGAAGGCAAGCTGCACTCCAAAACGCCCTCTCCCACCCCACTCCAAACCACACCCCTCCGAATAATCCACGCCTCGGAGAGATTGACTGCAGGATGGACAGTTTATGTAATTGAAGACGTATTTACTAGGAGAGGGCTTGGCAGTGGGAACTGGCAGTTCAAATCAATCCTAAACCAATGGAGTGAGATATGGGATATAGGAGACGGGATCGCTGGTTTTTAAACAAAAATACTGCACTCTCTGGAAAGTACCTTCACAAGCGGTATATAATAGCAATAAGGCCTGAGGGGGTGTGGTATATGGCCAATATACCACTGCTTTCAGACAATCAGCATTCAGGGCTCGAACTACCTAGTTTATATAGAAGAAGTAGAAATGATGGGTCGATAATGTGAATGGATGTGCTTCAGCACTAATCTATATCCTCTGTCATCTATACACCTGTAGACATAACCTGGGAATAAACCTCAAACTATCCACTAATCTATATCCTCTGTCATCTATACACCTGTAGACATAACCTGGGAATAAACCTCAAACTATCCACTAATCTATATCCTCTGTCATCTATACACCTGTAGACATAACCTGGGAATAAACCTCAAACTATCCACTAATCTATATCCTCTGTCATCTACACACCTGTAGACATAACCTGGGAATGAACCTCAAACTATCCACTAATCTATATCCTCTGTCATCTACACACCTGTAGACATAACCTGGGAATAAACCTCAAACTATCCACTAATCTATATCCTCTGTCATCTTTACACCTGTAGACATAACCTGGGAATGAACCTCAAACTATCCACTAATCTATATCCTCTGTCATCTATACACCTGTAGACATAACCTGGGAATAAACCTCAAACTATCCACTAATCTATATCCTCTGTCATCTACACACCTGTAGACATAACCTGGGAATGAACCTCAAACTATCCACTAATCTATATCCTCTGTCATCTATACACCTGTAGACATAACCTGGGAATGAACCTCAAACTATCCACTAATCTATATCCTCTGTCATCTACACACCTGTAGACATAACCTGGGAATAAACCTCAAACTATCCACTAATCTATATCCTCTGTCATCTACACACCTGTAGACATAACCTGGGAATTAACCTCAAACTATCCACTAATCTATATCCTCTGTCATCTATACACCTGTAGACATAACCTGGGAATAAACCTCAAACCTAACACTAATGGTAGCTCTAATGATTACTGTCCCCCTACCCAGAAGGCCACAGCCGGGCAGGCTTTATTTATCATAATTATAAAGTGTTCATAAACATGCAGATCCTATCCATAGCAATCAGGGTCACATCCTTGTACACAGCCTTGTACACAGCCTTGTACACAGCCTTGTACACAACCTTGTACACAGCCTTGTACACAGCCTTGTACACAGCCATGCATAGTTCTGACTTTGATCTCAACCGGAAGGAAGTCTTTACAGTGGCAGAGCAGTGAACCAAACTAACTCCACCCATGACCTACATTACAGTCACAAATAGTCAAGTTGTCCCTCTGTTGTTTATTTATTTAAAACATCTACTCAGTTCCAATTGAGATGGCTATGATAAATACCGTCCCACTGGGCACAACACGTCATTTCAATGTGGACAATTGGGTAATATTTGGTAGATTTGTTGATCAATGAGATTCCAACCTATTTTCACCCACTCAAAATACAGACCAAAAAAAGGTTGTTGAATTGCCAATGTTATTACTATGCTTTCAACCATCTAAAAGCACAACAACATTCAAATGGGAATACAATGTCAGATATTTTGTTTATTTATTTAACAACTTAATGTGTTATCACTGTGCTTCATCTAATAGCACAACCAAATGTCCTGGATTGTAGTTGAGATTACATTAAAGTACATGGTGCAAGTGATCAATGCTGTTTGAGACTCGGTGCAGATTATTACAGCAATTGTGAAGATTTCCATAGACCCTCTGAACATACATGCTTTCTATAATTACATAAGAAGACATTTACTGTTACAGTAACTGTGAACAGGGATGTGTTACTCATGTTACGGTTGAATAGATACTGTTACATTAGTTTGTCAGATAGCCTTAACATTAGGCTATTTACTGTTTCACAAAAGTAATATTGAATTGTGTTTGGTTGACAACACTACTAGATATCAATTTATTTATTTATTTTTGTCTTTAAATTTTTTTAAATATTTTTTTGTATATATATGACACATCAATACAGGGACATTCCTGTGAATAGAATGGAAAATGAAATAATAGAACAGCAGGTGAACCCCCCCCCCCCCATTTAAAGGAGAAGTATCTACTGCTGAGATAGTTCCGTCTGAGCCACTGGCTTAATCCCATTCTTTAACCTTTTGAGTGAGATAGAGATGTTAATCCAACCTATCATTTGTTAATTTGTAGACAAGTTAATAGACTATTTGTCGTATTGCAAAAGTAATATTGAATTTTGTTTGGTTGTTAACGCAACCAAATATCAACATTTGAAGGAGATGTTTCTTCTGCTTGTATAGTTCCATCTGCACCACTGACGCTGGCTTTAATTCCAGTTTGTCTACAAATTAATAATTTATATGTTGGATTCACGTTAAATAATAGGACTAAGTCAAATCAAACTTTAAATGCACTATACATTCAGTTTCATTTGATTTAATCCTATTCTTTAACTTTGATTTTTGGTTGAGATGTAGACGTGAATCCAACATATTTATTATTGACTTGTAGATGCCATTTAGAAATCAACTGAACCTTGAAACCCCAGGCCTACAGTATATGTACTGTCTAGTTTTAGTTGAATCCTGGGCTGGATTTAAACAATAGCTGTTGATGACTTCCCAAATGCTATATAGGCCTAAAAACCATAATTGATTATATACTGTATGATTGATAACATATGGTTACATTTAACCTACCCTTTCGAATCAAATCAAATCAAATCAAATCAAATTTATTTATATTGCCCTTCGTACATCAGCTGATATCTCAAAGTGCTGTACAGAAACCCAGCCTAAAACCCCACACAGCAAGCAATGCAGGTGTAGAAGCACGGTGGCTAGGAAAAACTCCCTAGAAAGGCCAAAACCTAGGAAGAAACCTAGAGAGGAACCAGGCTATGTGGGGTGGCCAGTCCTCTTCTGGCTGTGCCGGGTGGAGATTATGACAAAACATGGTCAAGATGTTCAAATGTTCATAAATGACCAGCATGGTCGAATAATAATAAGGCAGAACAGTTGAAACTGGAGCAGCAGCACAGTCAGGTGGACTGGGGACAGCAAGGAGTCATCATGTCAGGTATTCCTGGGGCATGGTCCTAGGGCTCAGGTCCTCCGAGAGAGAGAAAGAAAAAGAGAATTAGAGAGAGCATATGTGGGATGGCCAGTCCTCTTCTGGCTGTGCCGGGTGGAGATTATAACAGAACATGGCCAAGATGTTCAAATGTTCATAAATGACCAGCATGGTCGAATAACATTAAGGCAGAACAGTTGAAACTGGAGCAGCAGCACAGCCAGGTGGACTGGGAACAGCAAGGAGTCATCATGTCAGGTAGTCCTGGGGCATGGTCCTAGGGCTCAGGTCCTCCGAGAGAGAGAGAAAGAGAGAAGGAGAGAATTAGAGAACGCACACCTAGATTCACACAGGACACCGAATAGGACAGGAGAAGTACTCCAGATATGACAAACTGACCCTAGCCCCCCGACACATGAACTACTACTGCAGCATAAATACTGGAGGCTGAGACAGGAGGGGTCAGGAGACACTGTGGCCCACTCCGAGGACACCCCCGGACAGGGCCAAACAGGAAGGATATAACCCCACCCACTTTGCCAAAGCACAGCCCCCACACCACTAGAGGGATATCTTCAACCACCAAGTTACCATCCTGAGACAAGGCTGAGTATAGCCCACAAAGACCTCCGCCACGGCACAACCCAAGGGGGGGGGGGGGGGGGGGGCGCCAACCCAGACAGGATGACCACATCAGTGGAATGACTTCTTTAGCAACAGTGATTCTATATTGTGAAGATTCCTCAACAATCATTCTCACGATAGCACATTGGTTATATATTCAGTGATAGATATTAAAGCGAGGCTTGGATAAAACCCTGGATAGGACTGCTGTAGATAGATCACTGGAGTTTAGATTACTGGAGGTGCTGCGAAGCCTATAGTTTTTTCTTATTGTGAATATTACGTTGAAGATCTGACGTTGATTCAAAGTACAAATTCAACGTAATTTATACAAGGTTGTCTGTTGAAAATTGGTTACCATGATGACATAATCCTATGGTTAGAAATGATTACTTTTTTCAAATCCAATGTATTTTCCACGTCATCAAACTTTGATTTAACCCGTTTGTACCCAGTGGAATTAGACTATGATCCGTGCATTAACACCAAGGGATAGATAGTGACAGGAGAAGTCAGAGAGAGGAGGGACTGTCAGAGTGAAAAGTCTGGACAGTTGAGTCTGGACAGTTGAGTCAGGACAGACAGAGAGAGGCAGACAGAGAGAGAAAGGCAGACAGACAGACACAGAGAGAGACTGAGAGATACAGACAGAGAGATACAGACAGAGAGAGACAAAGAGAGACAGAGATACAGAGAGACACAGGCAGAGACATAGGGAGAAAGACAGGCAGAGACAGTCAGAGACAGAGAGAGAGACAGAGAGAGAGACACAGAGAGAGAGAGAGAGAGAGAGAGAGAGAGAGAGAGAGAGAGAGAGAGAGGCAGAGACAGAGAGAGACAGGCAGAGACAGGCAGAGACAGAGAGAGAAAGACAGGCAGAGACAGGCAGAGGCAGGCAGAGACAGTGAGAGACAGTCAGAAACAGAGAGAGACAGGTAGAGACAGGCAGATACAGAGAGAGAGAGAGACAGGCAGAGACGGGCAGAGACAGAGAGAGACAAGCAGAGACAGAGAGAGACAGGCAGAGACAGAGAGAGACAGTCAGATACATAGAGAGACAGGCAGAGACAGTGAGAGACAGTCAGAGACAGAGAGAGACAGGTAGAGACAGGCAGATACAGAGAGAGACAGACAGACAGAGACAGGCAGAGACAGAGAGAGACAAGCAGAGACAGGCATAGACAGAGAGAGACAAGCAGAGACAGAGAGAGACAAGCAGAGACAGGCAGAGACAAGCAGAGACAGGTAGAGACAGAGAGAGACAATCAGAGACAGATAGAGACAAGCAGAGACAGATAGAGACAGACAGAGACACGCAGAGACAGACAGAGACACGCAGAGACAGAGAGAGACAGGCAGAGATAGGCAGAGACAGGCAGAGGCAGGCAGAGACAGAGAGACAGATAGAGACAGGCAGAGACAGTCAGAGACAGAGAGAGACAGATAGAGACAGGCAGAGACAGAGAGAGACAGATAGAGACAGGCAGAGACAGATAGAGACAGGCACAGACAGACAGAGACAGACAGACACAAGCAGAGAAAGAGAGAGACAGGCAGAGACAGATAGAGACAAGCAGAGACAGGCAGAGACAGATAGAGACAGACAGAGACAAGCAGAGACAGAGAGAGACAGGCAGAGACATATAGAGACAGGCAGAGACAGGCAGAGGCAGTGAGAGACAGGCAGAGACAGGCAGAGACAGTGAGAGACTAGCAGAGACAGATAGAGACAGGCAGAGACAGATAGAGACAGGCAGAGACAGGCAGAGACAGGCTGACCGACGTGGGGTGGAGATGACTGCTGTAGTAGTATGAAGGAGCAGGTCCAGGACAGAGGAGAGGCAGCTGGGATGTTAGGCCACATCATCTATTGCATTATTCATCTCCCTCCACCCTTTCAGCTTTATGTATGTAATAGAAGGAGACATAAGGAGGTAATTTATGACGCTGGCGAAATTAAAATCATTGTTCAGCCTGGCAGACACCTTGCCTGTATTTTTACCTTCAAAAAACGTTCTTCCTCCGATGATGTATTATGCTTGCCTTGACCAAGGAGCAGAGTGGACACCTGTGCGGCGCGCGTGTAGAGCAGAGCGGCCCTCTCGGCCATGTGGCCCTCTCGGACATACGGCCCTCTCGGACATGCGGCCCTCTCGGCCATGCGGCCCTCTCAGACATGCGGCCCTCTCGGCCATGCGGCCCTCTCGGCCATGCGGCCCTCTCAGACATGCGGCCCTCTCGGCCATGCGGCCCTCTCAGACATGCGGCCCTCTCAGACATGCGGCCCTCTCGGCCATGCGGCCCTCTCAGACATGCGGCCCTCTCAGACATGCGGCCCTCTCGGCCATGCGGCCCTCTCAGACATGCGGCCCTCTCGGACATGCGGCCCTCTCAGACATGCGGCCCTCTCGGCCATGCGGCCGTCTCAGACATGCGGCCCTCTCGGCCATGCGGCCCTCTCGGCCATGCGGCCCTCTCAGACATGCGGCCCTCTCGGCCATGCGGCCCTCTCAGACATGCGGCCCTCTCAGACATGCGGCCCTCTCGGCCATGGGCCCTCTCGGCCATGCGGCCCTCTCAGACATGCGGCCCTCTCGGCCATGCGGCCCTCTCAGACATGCGGCCCTCTCAGACATGCGGCCCTCTCGGCCATGCGGCCCTCTCGGCCATGCGGCCCTCTCAGACATGCGGCCCTCTCGGCCATGCGGCCCTCTCAGACATGCGGCCCTCTCGGACATGCGGCCCTCTCAGACATGCGGCCCTCTCAGACATGCGGCCCTCTCAGACATGCGGCCCTCTCAGACATGCGGCCCTCTCGGCCATGCGGCCCTCTCAGACATGCGGCCCTCTCGGCCATGCGGCCCTCTCGGCCATGCGGCCCTCTCAGACATGCGGCCCTCTCGGCCATGCGGCCCTCTCAGACATGCGGCCCTCTCAGACATGCGGCCCTCTCGGCCATGGGCCCTCTCGGCCATGGGCCCTCTCGGCCATGCGGCCCTCTCAGACATGCGGCCCTCTCGGCCATGCGGCCCTCTCAGACATGCGGCCCTCTCAGACATGCGGCCCTCTCGGCCATGCGGCCCTCTCGGCCATGCGGCCCTCTCAGACATGCGGCCCTCTCGGCCATGCGGCCCTCTCAGACATGCGGCCCTCTCGGCCATGCGGCCCTCTCAGACATGCGGCCCTCTCAGACATGCGGCCCTCTCAGACATGCGGCCCTCTCGGCCATGCAGCCCTCTCAGACATGCGGCCCTCTCGGCCATGCGGCCCTCTCAGACATGCGGCCCTCTCGGCCATGCGGCCCTCTCAGACATGCGGCCCTCTCAGACATGCGGCCCTCTCGGCCATGGGCCCTCTCGGCCATGCGGCCCTCTCAGACATGCGGCCCTCTCGGCCATGCGGCCCTCTCAGACATGCGGCCCTCTCAGACATGCGGCCCTCTCAAATCTGAGATGACAGGGTGATTAACAAAAGGCTAAGCTGTGTCTCAATATATTTCACTTGTGATTTTCATGAATAGGAATATTTTCTAGTAATATTTATGTCCGTTGCGTTATGCTAATTAGTGTCAGATGATGACAACGGTCCCATTCTCGGGATGGGGTGTCACTAGAGGTTAAAGACTACCGGAACCCACTGGATTCTCCAATTACCTTGAATGAGCTACAGGACAAAATTAAAACCCTCCAACCCAAAAAGCCATGTGGTGTTGATGGTATCCTTAATGAAATGATCAAATATACAGACAACAAATTCCAATTGGCTATACTAAAACTCTTTAACATCATCCTTAGCTCTGGCATCTTCCCCAATATTTGGAAACAAGGACTGATCACCCCAATCCACAAAAATGTAGACAAATTTGACCCCAATGTGCGTCAACAGTAACCTTGGGAAAATCCTCTGCATTATCATTAACAGCAGACTCGTACATTTCCTCAATGAAAACAATGTACTGAGCAAATGTCAAATTGGCTTTTTACCAAATTACCGTACAACAGACCATGTATTCACCCTGGACACCCTAATTGACAACCAAACAAACCAAAACAAAGGCAAAGTCTTCTCATGCTTTGTTGATTTCAAAAAAGCCTTTGACTCAATTTGGCATGAGGGTCTGCTATACAAACTGATGGAAAGTGGTGTTGGGGGTAAAACATACGACACTAGAAAATCCATGTACACAAACAACAAGTGTGCGGTTAAAATTGGAAAAAAACACACACATTTCTTCCCACAGGGCCGTGGGGTGAGACAGAGATGCAGCTTAATTCCCACCCTCTTCAACATATATATCAACGAATTGGCGCGGGCACTAGAAAAGTCTGCAGCACCCGGCCTCACCCTACTAGAATCTGAAGTCAAATGTCTACTGTTTGCTGATGATCTGGTGCTTCTGTCACCAACCAAGGAGGGCCTACAGCAGCACCTAGATATTCTGCACAGTTTCTGCCAGACCTGGGCCCTGACAGTAAATCTCAGTAAGATCAAAATAATGGTGTTCCAAAAAAGGTCCAGTTGCCAGGACCACAAATACAAATTCCATCTAGACACTGTTGCCCTAGAGCCCACAAAAAACTATACATACCTTGGCCTAAACATCAGCACCACAAGTTACTTCCACAAAGCTGTGAACGACCTGAGAGACAAGGCAAGAAGGGCATTCTATACCATCAAAACGAACATAAAATTCAACATACCAATTAGGATCTGGCTAAAAATACTGCAATCAGTCATAGAGCCCATTGCCCTTTATGGTTGTGAGGTCTGGGGTCCGCTCACCAACCAAGACTTCACAAAATGGGACAAACACCAAATTGAGACTGCAAGCAGAATTCTGCAAAAATATCCTCCTTGTACAACGTAGAACACCAAATAATGCATGCAGAGCAGAATTAGGCCGATACCCACTAATTATCAAAATCCAGAAAAGAGCCGTTAAATTCTACAACCACCTAAAAGGAAGCGATTCCCAAACCTTCCATAACAAAGCCTTCACCTACAGAAAGATGAACCTGGAGAAGAATCCCCTAAGCAAGCTGGTCCTGGCGCTCTGTTCACAAACACAAACACACCCCACAGAGCCCCAGGACAGCAACACAATTAGACCCAATCAAATCATGAGAAAACAAAAAGATAATTACTTGACACATTGAAAGAATTAACAAAAAAACAGCTCAAACTAGAATGCTATTTGGCCCTAAACAGAGAGTACACAGTGGCAGAAAACCTGACCACTGTGACTGACCCAAACATAAGGAAAGCTTTGACTATGTACAGACTCAGTGAGCATAGCCTTGCTTTTGAGAAAGGCCGCCGTAGGCAGACATGGCTCTCAAGAGAAGACAGGCTATGTGCACACTGCCCACAAAATGAGGTGGAAACAGCAGCACTTCCTAACCTCCTGTCCAATGTATGACCATATTAGAGACACATACAGTGGGGAGAACAAGTATTTGATACACTGCCGATTTTGCAGGTTTTCCTACTTACAAAGCATGTAGAGGTCTGTAATTCTTATCATGGGTACACTTCAACTGTGAGAGATGGAATCTAAAACAAAAATCCAGAAAATCACATTGTATGATTTTAAGTAATTAATTAGCATGCTATTGCATGACATAAGTATTTAATCACCTACCAACCAGTAAGAATTTCAGCTCTCACAGACCTGTTAGTTTTTCTTTAAGAAGCCATCCTGTTCTCCACTCATTACCTGTATTAACTGCACCTGTTTGAACTCATTACCTGTATAAAAGACACGTGTCCACACACTCAATCAAACAGACTCCAACCTCCCCACAATGGCCAAGACCAGAGAGCTGTGTAAGGACATCAGGGATAAAATTGTAGACCTGCACAAGGCTGGGATGGGCTACAGGACAATAGGCAAGCAGCTTGGTGAGAAGGCAACAACTGTTGGAGCAATTATTAGAAAATGTAAGAAGTTCAAGATGACGGTCAATCACCCTCGGTCTGGGGCTCCATGCAAGATCTCACCTCGTGGGGCATCAATGATCATGAGGAAGGTGAGGGATCAGCCCAGAACTACACGGCAGGACCTGGTCAATGACCTGAAGAGAGCTGGGACCACAGTCTCAAAGAAAACCATTAGTAACACACTACGCCGTCATGGATTAAAATCCTGCAGCGCACGCAAGGTCCCCCTGCTCAAGCCAGCGCATGTCCAGGCCCGTCTGAAGTTTGCCAATGACCATCTGGATGATCCAGAGGAGGAATGGGAGAAGGCCATGTGGTCTGACGAGACAAAAATAGAGCTTTTTTGGTCTAAAGTCCACTCGCCGTTTTTGGAGGAAGAAGAAGGATGAGTACAACCCCAAGAACACCATCCCAACCGTGAAGCATGGAGGTGGAAACATCATTCTTTGGGGATGCTTTTCTGCAAAGGGGACAGGACGACTGCACCGTATTGAGGGGAGGATGGGATGGGGCCATGTATCACGAGATCTTGGCCAACAACCTCCTTCCCTCAGTAAGAGCATTGAAGATGGGTCGTGGCTGGGTCTTCCAGCATGACAACGACCCGAAACACACAGCCAGGACAACTAAGGAGTGGCTCCGTAAGAAGCATCTCAAGGTCCTGGAGTGGCCTAGCCAGTCTCCAGACCTGAACCCAATAGAAAATCTTTGGAGGGAGCTGAAAGTCCATATTGCCCAGCGACAGCCCCGAAACCTGAAGGATCTGGAGATGGTCTGTATGGAGGAGTGGGCCAAAATCCCTGCTGCAGTGTGCAAACCTGGTCAAGAACTACAGGAAACGTATGATCTCTGTAATTGCAAACAAAGATTTCTGTACCATTAATTAATTAACATTAAGTTCTGCTTTTCTGATGTATCAAATACTTATGTCATGCAATAAAATGCTAATTAATTACTTAAAAATCATACAATGTGATTTTCTGGATTTTTGTTTTAGATTCCGTCTCTCACAGTTGAAGTGTACCTATGATAAAAATTACAGACCTCTACATGCTTTGTAAGTTGGAAAACCTGCAAAATCGGCAGTGTATCAAATACTTGTTCTCCCCACTGTATTTCCCTCAGATTGCACAGATCCACAAAGAATTCGAAAACAAACCCAATTTTGATAAACTCCCATATCTACTGGGTGAAATTCCACAGTGTGCCATCACAGCAGCAAGATTTGTGACCTGTTGCCACAAGAAAAGGTCACCCAGTGAAGAACAAACACCATTGTAAATACAACCCATATTTATGCCTATTTATTTTCCCTTGTGTATCCTTAACCATTTGTACATCGTTGCAACACGGTATATATACGTAATATGACATTTGTAATGTCTTTATTGTTTTGAAACTTCTGTACGTGTAATGTTTACTGTTAATTTTTATTATTTATTTCACTTTTGTATATTATCTACCTCACTTGATTTGGCAATGTTAACACGTTTCCCATCCCAATAAAGCCCCTTGAATTGAATTGAATGGAGAGTAGAATAGAGAGATTAGAGAAAGTAGAGTAGAATAGAGAAAGACAGTAGAGAGAGAGAGTAGAGAGAGTAGAGAGAGTAGAGAGTGAGTAGAGAGAGAGAGTAGAGAGTGAGTAGAGAGAGTGAGTAGAGAGAGACAGAGAGACAGAGAGAGAGAGAGTGCATACAGAGAGAGAGAGTGCATACAGAGAGAGAGTGCATGCAGAGAGAGAGAGAGAGAGAGAGAGAGAGAGAGTGCATACAGAGAGAGAGAGTGCATACAGAGAGAGAGAGAGAGAGTGCATACAGAGAGAGAGAGTGCATACAGAGAGAGAGAGTGCATACAGAGAGAGAGAGAGTGCATACAGTACTACTCATCAGTACACTGCTGTTCCACCACAAGACTCCTGCCCACTAGGGTCACGCACCACCAAAATGAAAGAATCTCAATACCGAGCCCTCCCCAAAAACTAATCTAACCTAGTTTATGACAACAATCTACCTTTGAAACTCATTAAAGGGCTTTCTAGTAGGGCCTGACTCACATTATCAGCGCAGATTAATCAAGGGAGACTGGAGATGAACTCTCATTTTTTAAGAGGCAGTAACAGAGGTCTTTTTTGTCTTCAGATGAAAATCAATTAGTGAAGGTAAGGCCAGGAGGAAAAAGCAGCATCACTCAGCGCCAGCCCAAGTGGCAGGCCCCTCCCGAGCTTGGCTGCTTCAGGGGGGTTGGAGCTCCCTTCTCCCAGAAAATTAATTTTCGTATCTATATTCTGGACCCCCTCTTCTTTCCTTGTTTTGGAAGACCACGTACACAAATGACTTCTAATTGAGGTTGATCCCTGATTAGAGGGCAGGAAGAGAACAGGGCAGCTTTTTGTTATCTCAGTCCTGAACACAAACCAAATCTTCTACTGCTTTGTTATCACACTTCTTTATTGTGGAGGAGGGGGAGACTGTCTGTCTGTGTGTGTCTGTGTGTCTGTGTGTCTGTGTCTGTCTGTGTGTCTGTGTGTGTGTCTGTCTGTGTGTGTCTGTGTCTGTCTGTGTGTCTGTGTGTGTGTCTGTATGTCTGTCTGTGTGTCTGTGTATGTCTGTGTGTGTCTGTGTGTCTGTGTGTGTCTGTGTGTCTGTGTCTGTCTGTGTGTCTGTGTATGTCTGTGTGTGTATGTCTGTGTGTCTGTGTGTGTGTCTGTGTGTGTGTCTGTGTATGTCTGTGTGTGTCTGTTTGTGTGTGTATGTCTGTGTGTCTGTATGTCTGTGTGTCTGTGTGTCTGTATGTCTGTGTGTGTGTGTGTATGTCTGTGTGTCTGTGTCTGTGTATGTCTGTGTGTGTCTGTTTGTGTGTGTATGTCTGTGTGTCTGTATGTCTGTGTGTCTGTGTGTCTGTATGTCTGTGTGTGTGTGTGTCTGTGTGTCTGTGTGTGTGTCTCTGTATGTCCCTGTGTGTGTGTGTGTGTGTGTGTGTGTGTGTGTGTGTGTGTGTGTGTGTGTGTGTGTGTGTGTGTGTGTGTGTGTGTGTGTGTGTGTGTGTGTGTGTGTGTGTGTGTGAGTGTCTCTGTATGTCCCTGTGTGTGTATGTCCCTGTGTGTGTGTGTGTGTGTGTGTGTGTGTGTGTGTGTGTGTGTGTGTGTGTGTGTGTGTGTGTGTGTGTGTGTGTGTGTGTGTGTGTGAGTGTCTCTGTATGTCCCTGTGTGTGTGAGTGTCTCTGTATGTCCCTGTGTGTGTGTCTCTGTATGTCCCTGTGTGTGTGTCTCTGTATGTCCCTGTGTGTGTGTGTGTGTGTGTGTGTGTGTGTGTGTGTGTGTGTGTGTGTGTGTGTGTGTGTATGTGTGTGTGTGTGAGTGTCTCTGTATGTCCCTGTGTGTGTGTGTGCCCATTTCCCTGTGTGTGTGCCCATGTCCCTGTGTGTGTGCCCATGTCCCTGTGTGTGTGTGTGTGTGTGTGTGTGTGTGTGTGTGTGTGTGTGTGTGTGTGTGTGTGTGTGTGTGTGTGTGTGTGTGTGTGTGTGTGTGTGTGTGTGTGTGTGTGTGTGTGTATGAGTGTCTCTGTATGTCCCTGTGTGTGTGCCCATGTCCCTGTGTGTGTGTCTCTGTATGTCCCTGTGTGTGTGCCCATGTCCCTGTGTGTGTGTGTGTGTGTCTCTGTATGTCCCTGTGTGTGTGTGTGTGAGTGTATCTGTATGTCCCTGTGTGTGTGTGTGTGTGTGTGTGTGTGTGTGTGTGTGTGTGTGTGTGTGTGTGTGTGTGTGTGTGTGTGTGTGTGTGTGTGTGTGTGTGTGTGTGTCTCTGTATGTCCCTGTGTGTGTGTGTGTGTGTGTGTGTGTGTGTGTGTGTGTGTGTGTGTGTGTGTGTGTGTGTGTGTGTGTGTGTGTGTGTGAGTGTGTGTGTGAGTGTATCTGTATGTCCCTGTGTGTGATAAATTCTCAATGGAATACTCACTTGCCGGACGCCTTGTCCAGAACCAGACACTGAACTGAGTGGCGAAGACAGTAGATTCCTCCAAAAACAGCATCCTGAGAACAAGAAGGGATTTTAGATAGTGGCTAGTCAGTGTAGATAAACATACATGAATTCACTGCAAAATACTCAAAATAGAAATGTTTTAAATCTCCCCCAAAGAAAAAGTGGAATCACTTAATGTGGTTACAATCACTATAAAACAGTGTATTTGTGCTTCCTGGTTTTGTTCAACTTTTCAAAACTCAAGGCTACATGGGTTTAGCCAGGTTAAGCCAAGCTCCCACGCAGACACAGCTGCATAACAAAGACAGAACAGGTCTATGAGCCTGGCACGGGCTCTTTCAAAACAGAGTGAATAACGGCCTGAGATGGCTGGGGTTTGAAGGAGCTCTGTCATATGAGGGACTGGAGAGAGAGCAGGTGGAGAGAAACTGAGGGAGGAATGGAGAGGAGGGACCCAGACATGCCTACCTCACACACCCCACCACCGCTTCTCTAAAGGTTTGTACCTGCCCCAGACCCGTTAGTTTAATTACCAAGCACGGCATCTTAGTAAAGCATAGAGAGAGTAAAGAGAATAGAACTCACAGACAATCATTCAGGCCCATGTCATGTCCTATACTAAACCCCATTCAGACGACAGGAAACCCCTTTTGATGTCATTAACCCTAACTGACAGACGTTTAAGCTGATATTACTCTAATTAACTGGCCGCTGTCTGTCCCAATGATGCCATCCCCCGGCTGAAAAGGCACCGCTGAAGCGCGGCCGGCCCTCACTCGCCCCCCTTTGGCTCCTGCGACATCACTCCGCATCGCTGCTAAATTAACAGTTGTGAAAATCCCCTTTGAGCCCCCGGTCTTTATAGCCTCTAAATGGCATTTCAGTTCCTATCAAGGCGGGAATCAGGGGACGTGATTTTTTAATACGGTGGCAAAACAATAGGGGCCATTAATAGCCGAACTCCGTGACAGCGAGCTCGGCGATGATTTATGAGTTTGTGTATAATTTGATTATGCTATTAATTCCACTGATTACAGCTGCAGCTAGTGTGGAGAAGGTCACATCCCAAATAAATCTTCGACAACCCTCCTCTCCCCCCTCTTACAAAACAACTGCCTCCAACTAGTTATTTCTGTAATTAAAAGGTAATGTAACAAGAAGCATGAAACAAGCTGCAGGCTCTAGCGATAGCAAGGCAGAAATACATAAAACAGAGAGTCCCTTAAAGGCTGCCAGCCACAATTTCCCTGACAACTCAATCCCATGCCTTATGATGATGGCAGGGAATGTATTTACAAATTTACACAGGAAGTGTCCACCTCCAAGTACTGAATGCTGCCGTGTTTTCTAGATTCTCATCTCAGTTTCAGTCATGACAGTTAGGTCTGGGAGGTTTCTCTCAAGCTTTGACAAGCCTGTAGGACCAGCAGGTGTTGTGCATTCTTCATCCTCACATGGAGGAACACTAGAGATGGATTGTTCCATTACAGTCTAGAGATAAGTCTAAAGTGTATGTATTGAGGAGCACTGCTTAGCAATACCATGTGGTTCAAGCTCACTTTTGCACAACATCCTCTTAAACAACTCTGTAATTGTTCCAGTGTTGAACTAAGTCCTGACTCAACCCTTAAAGAGTGTTGAACTAAGTCCTGACTCAACCCTTAAAGAGTGTTGAACTAAGTCCTGACTCAACCCTTTAAGAGTGTGGAACTAAGTCCTGACTCAACACTTAAAGAGTGTTGAACTAAGCCCTGACTCAAGCCTTAAAGAGTGTTGAACTAAGCCCTGACTCAACCCTTAAAGAGTGTTGAACTAAGCCCTGACTCAAGCCTTCAAGAGTGTTGAACTAAGCCCCGACTCAAGCCTTCAAGAGTGTTGAACTAAGCCCTGACTCAAGCCTTCAAGAGTGTTGAACTAAGCCCTGACTCAATCCTTAAAGAGTGTTCAACTAAGCCCTGACTCAAGCCTTCAAGTGTTGAACTAAGCCCTGACTCAACCCTTCAAGAGTGTTGAACTAAGCCCTGACTCAAGCCTTCAAGAGTGTTGAACTAAGCCCTGACTCAAGCCTTCAAGAGTGTTGAACTAAGCCCTGACTCAACACTTCAAGACTGTTGAACTAAGCCCTGACTCAAGCCTTCAAGAGTGTTGAACTAAGCCCTGACTCAACCCTTAAAGAGTATTGAAGTAAGCCCTGACTCAAGCCTTCAAGAGTGTTGAACTAAGCCCTGACCCTTAAAAAGGCTGTTGAACTGAAGACCTGACTCAACCCTTATAAAGCCTGGTGGAACAGAAGCTGCAGGTTCTGTAGGTGCATACTTTCTCTCCCCACCTCCAAGAAGGAGAAACAGGTGTCCCAAGGTCCTGGGAGGATGTCAGAGGGCTTGTGGACAATAAATCCTCACCATGTCAAGAACACGCTAAAGTGAGGATGGCTTTCACTTCAGCAGTAATAAATTCATGAACTTCTTTGAGGAAAAGATCATGATTGTTAGAAAGCAAATTACGGACTCCTCTTTAAATCTGCATATTCCTTCAAAGCTCAGTTGTCCTGAGTCTGCACAACTCTGCCAGGACCTAGGATCAAGAGAGACACGCAAGTGTTTTAGTACTATATCTCTTGACACAATGATGAAAATATTAATGGCCTCTAAACCTTCAAGCTGCATACTGGACCCTATTCCAACTAAACTACTGAAAGAGCTGCTTCCTGTGCTTGGCCCTCCTATGTTGAACATAATAAACGGCTCTCTATCCACCGGATGTGTACCAAACTCACTAAAAGTGGCAGTAATAAAGCCTCTCTTGAAAAAGCCAAACCTTGACCCAGAAAATATAAAAACTATCGGCCTATATTGAATCTTCCATTCCTCTCAAAAATGTTTGAAAAAGCTGTTGCGCAGCAACTCACTGCATTCCTGAAGACAAACAATGTATATACGAAATGCTTCAGTCTGGTTTTAGACCCCATCATAGCACTGATATTGCACTTGTGAAGGTGGTAAATTACCTTTTAATAGCATCAGACCGAGGCTCTGCATCTGTCCTCGTGCTCCTAGACCTTAGTGCTGCTTTTGATACCATCGATCACCACATTCTTTTGGAGAGTTTGGAAACCCAAATTGGTCTACACGGACAAGTTCTGGCCTGGTTTAGATCTTATCTGTCGGAAAGATATCAGTTTGTCTCTGTGAATGGTTTGTCCTCTGACAAATCAACTGTAAATTTGGGTGTTCCTCAAGGTTCCGTTTTAGGACCACTATTGTTTTCACTATATATTTTACCTCTTGGGGATGTCATTCGAAAACATAATGTTAACTTTCACTGCTATGCGGATGACACACAGCTGTACATTTCAATGAAACATGGTGAAGCCCCAAAATTGCCCTCGCTAGAATCCTGTGTTTCAGACATAAGGAAGTGGATGGCTGCAAACTTTCTACTTTTAAACTCGGACAAAACAGAGATGCTTGTTCTAGGTCCCAGGAAACAAAGAGATTCTCTGTTGAATCTGACAATTAATCTTAATGGTTGTACAGTCGTCTCAAATAAAACTGTGAAGGACCTCTGCGTTACTCTGGACCCTGATCTCTCTTTTGACGAACCTATCAAGACTGTTTCAAAGACAGCTTTTTTCCATCTACGTAACATTGCAAAAATCAGAAACTTTCTGTCCAAAAATGATGCAGGAAAATTAATCCATGCTTTTGTTACTTCTAGACTACTGCAATGCTCTTCTTTCCGGCTACCCAGATAAAGCACTAAATAGACTTCAGTTAGTGTTAAATACGGCTGCTAGATTCCTGACTAGAACCAAAAAATTTGATCATATTACTCCAGTGCTAGCCTCCCTACACTGGCTTCCTGTTAAGGCAAGGGCTGATTTCAAGGTTTTACTGCTAAACTGCAAAGCATTTACATGGGCTTGCTCCTACCTATCTCTCTGATTTGGTCCTGCCGCACTTACCTACACGTACGCTACGGTCACAAGACGCAGGCCTCCTAATTGTCCCTAGAATTTCTAAGCAAACAGCTGGAGGCAGGGCTTTCTCCTATAGAGCCCCATTTTAAAGGAATGGTCTGCCTACCCATGTGAGAGACGCAAACTCGGTCTCAACCTTTAAGTCTTTACTGAAGACTCATCTCTTCAGTGGGTCATATGATTGAGTGTGGTGGTATTCTAAGCCAATTACAGGGGCTGGCTTACTGGTGCTCTTTCATGCCGTCCCTAGGAGGGGTGCGTCACTTGAGTTGGTTGAGTCACTAATGTGATCTTCCTGTCTGGGTTGGCGTCCCCCTTGGGTTGTGCCGTGGCGGAGATCTTCGTGGGCTATACTCGGCCTTGTCTCAGGATGGTAAGTTGGTGGTTGAAGATATCCCTCTAGTGGTGTGGGGGCTGTGCTTTGGCAAAGTGGGTGGGGTTATATCCTTCCTGTTTGGCCCTGTCCGGGGGTGTCATCGGATGGGGCCACAGTGTCTCCTGACCCCTCCTGTCTCAGCCTCAGTATTTATGCTGCAGTAGTTTATGTGTCGGGGGGCTAGAGTCAGTTTGATATATCTGGAGTACTTCTCCTGTCTTATCCGGTGTCCTGTGTGAATTTAAGTTTGCTTTATCTAATTCTCTCTTTCTCTCTTTCTTTCTCTCTCTCCGAGGACCTGAGACCTAGGACCATGCCTCAGGACTACCTGGCATGATGACTCCTTACTGTCCCCAGTCCACCTGGCCATGCTGCTGCTCCAGTTTCAACTGTTCTGCCTGCGGCTATGGAATCCTGACCTGTTCACTGGACGTGCTACCTGTCCCAGACCTATTATTTGACCATGCTGGTAATTTATGAACATTTTAACATCTTGGCCATGTTCTGTTATAATCTCCGCCCGGCACAGCCAGAAGAGGACTGGCCACCCCTCATAGCCTGGTTCCTCTCTAGGTTTCTTCCTAGGTTTTGGCCTTTCTAGGGAGTTTTTCCGAGCCAACGTGCTTCAACACCTGCATTGCTTGCTGTTTGGGGTTTTAGGCTGCATTTCTGTACAGCACTTTGAGATATCAGCTGATGTACAAACGGCTATATAAATACATTTGATTTGATTTGATTTTGATTTAAACAAAGTAAACTACGATGTGTACACAGACCTGTCAAGAAGACCTGTCAAGATCATTGCCGGCAAATTCTGCTGTAATCTGGGGAGCTGGGTGTCAGAGTGGGGGGCTAATGGTTGGCCAATAATGAAAAGAAAAACAAAGAGCCATGCCGCATGGTGAGGCCCTCTGCACATAATTAAATCCTGTGGGTTAAATTATGTTTATTGCTCCAAGAGTAGAAAAAAACTGAATGCTCGACAAACAATCATCTGTATTAATGAATGCTTTTCCCCATCCTCTCAATCGGTTTCATTCTGCCTGCTGTCTGATTGGAGCGTGGCAATGCTGCATGCAAATCAAAGCGTGTCACGGCCAAATGCTTTTTCAGGTTAAATGAATAACGGTCTATCCCCAAGTCATGGAACGGTACGAGGGGCATAGGCAGAATACGGACTACGGCAGTCAATGCGCCAAAGGTTATTTAGAAATTAAAAAGTCTTCCCTGTCAAAACTTGAGGAATAATCCAGGCGAGGACACAAAAGCATTTCATCACTTTATTAGCAGTGCTGCTCGCTGATCTGTGAATAACCTGAGACAGTGAGAATTATTGAGTTTGCACAGCCATCTATCCATCCATCACCTGCAAGCAGGTATCACGTTGATGGATGATCCCTCCAAACACCACTCTCTAGCTCAGATATTGTTCTCCCTTCTCCATCTGACTCGCTACCTCTATTTTGTTTCTTCTCTCTCACTCTACCTCCAACATTTTCTTCTTCCTTCCATTTCTACTATTGTAACCTTAATTACCTCCACTATTTAAGAAAAAACTGACCTTCTGACTAGAGTCAAGGTTTGAAGTCAAGGTGAGACATTGTGATGTTTTTAATCTAAGATATAAAACTAGGGAGATTAAAGTAATAGCTCAATTCCTATTCATCACCGGTAGAACAAAATAAAGACATGGCAATCCAGAATGGGAAAACACCAGAGAGCGAGAGAGAGATGGTGACAGACAGGTGTGATCATGTGTCGTCTCTTTACCTTGCTTATCTGAACGTCAGGGAAGGAGATTAGAGGAAGGAGTGGGAATCAAATATGCAAATGACTGAGCCTCAAGCAGAGGTGCTTTATTCAAATTCTAAAAGTCAGGTAGAAGATGAATCCAACCTCTGTATCCTACATGATAGACTTATGTCTCTACATCTACCCCCAAAGGTAAACACAGATGAGGAGGAAGATGTTATGGCTCCATTTGGAGGCTCTTAATATGTATTCATCACTTTCTATTAATTACTACATCATTATAACAAATACTTTTTTTTCGGAATAGTTTATTATAATACAATTAAGCAATAATATATGGCCAATATACCACGGCTAAGGGCTGTTCTTAAGCACAACGCAACGCGAAGTGCCTGGATACAGCCCATAGCTGTGGTATATTGGCCATATACCACAAATCCCAGAGCTTTATTGCTATTATAAACTGGTTACCAACGTAATTAGAGCAGTAAAGATAAATGTTTTGTCATACCCGTGGTATACGTCTGTTAATACGCCTCTGAAATGTGAGGTGTGCAGCCATTCTCTATGATGGATTTAGTTAATCGATTGCATCCCAGATACCCTGCATGGCCAAAAGTATATGGACACCTGCTTGTCAAACATCTCATTCCAAAATCATGGGCATGAATATGGAGTTGGTCCCCCCCCCTTTGCTGTTATAACAGCCTCCACTCTTCTGGGAAGCCTTTCCACTGGATGTTGGAACATTGCTGCGGGGACTTGCTTAAATTCAGCCACAAGATCATTAGTGTGGTCGGGCACTGATGCTGGGTGATTAGGCCTGGCTCACAGTCGGCGTTCCAATTTATCCTAAAGGTGTTCGATGGGGTTGAGGTCAAGGCTCTGTGCAGGCCAGTTAAGTTATTCCACACCGATCCCGACAAACCATTCCTGTATGGACCTCGCTTTGTGCACAGAGACATTGTCTTGCTGAAACAGGAAAGGGTCTTTTCCAAACTGTTGCTACAAAGTTGGAAGCGCAGAATCATCAGGAATGTCATTGTATGCTGTAGCATTAAGATGTACCTTAACTGGAACTAAGGGGCCCACCCCGAACCATGAAAAACAGCCCCAAACCATTATTTGTTCTCCACCCAACTTTACAGTTGGCATTATGCATTCGGGCAGGTAGCGTTTTCCTGGCATCCGCCAAACCCAGATTTGTCCGTCAGACCGGGGAAGAGTGATTTGCATTTACACTGCTCCAGGATCCAAAGAGCATGGCAACCTTAGACTTGTGTGCAGCTGCTCGGCCATGGAAACCCATTTCATGAAGCTCTTGATGAGCAGTTATTTTGCTGACGTAGCTTCCTGATGCAGTTTGGAACTCGGTAGTGAGTGTTTCAACCGAGGACAGACGATTTTTACGCGCTACACACTTCAGCACTCGCCGGTCCCGTTCTGTGAGCTTGTGTGGTTTACCACTTGGCAACTGAGCCGCTGTTGCTCCTAGACGTTTCCACTTCACAAGAACAGCACTTACTGTTGACCGGGGCATCTCTAACAGGGCAGAAATTTGACGAACTGACTCTTTGGAAAGGCGGTATCCTATGACGGTGCCAGGTTGAAAGTCACCGAGATCTTCAGTAAGGTCATTCTACTGCCAATGTTTGTCTAGGCGATTGAAAAGCTAATGTATTTATATAGCCCTTCTTACATCAACTGATATCTCAAAGTGCTGTATGTGCTCAATTGTATACACTGGTCAGCAATGGGTGTGGCAGAAATAGCCGACTACACTAATTTGAAGGGGTGTCCATATACTTTTGTATATATAGTGTATATCGTTTTCATGGCACTGACTTGGACAGTACAGCGTGTTCAATTGAACATGACCTATCTCCAGGCTGTTCCGCCGTAGAAAACAACTCTGTTATATATGCAACTCAGCGCATGGCACCTCCATGGTGTAGATATATCGCAGTCAGAGAATGGAAACGGAGGCAGGCAGCCAAAGTCATATGCACAACCCCGGGGCAAGTGTAAAAGGCTATATCCAGCTGCATCCACGGCCCTTGGGGAGTTGTTCTCGCATTGTCTGGCTGTGAGCCATTATCCCCTGTGAGCCATTATCCCCTGTATTACCATCCTCTCTCTCTCTCCCATCCTCTCTCCCCCTTCCTCTCGCTCTCTATCTCATCCTCTCACTCTCTCTCCCACTTCCTCTCCTCTATCTCTCATCCTCTCTCCCTCTCTCTCTCCCCCCTCCTCTCTCTCTCTCCCATCCTCTCTCTCTCTCCCCCTTCCTCTCGCTCTCTCTCGCTCTCATCCTCTCACTCTCTCTTCCACTTCCTCTCGCTCTCTGTCTCATCCTCTCACTCTCTCTCCCACTTGCTCTCCTTTCTCTCTCATCCTCTCTCCCTCTCTCTCTCTCCCCCCACCTCTCTCTCTCTCCCATCCTCTCACTCTCTCTCCCCCTTCCTCTCGCTCTCTCTCTCTCTCATCCTCTCACTCTCTCTCTCTCTCCCCCATCCTCTAGCCCTCTCTCCCCCCATACAATTGCTTTCTCTCTCTCCCTTCCAAATAACACAGATATTCACAGTAAAGGGTTCAAACACTGTTTCCCATGCTTGTTCAGTGAACCTTAAACAATTTTTGAACATGCATCTGTGGAACGGTCATTAAGACACTAACAGCTTATAGACGGTAGGCAATTAAGGTCACAGTTATGAAAACTTAGGACAATAAAGAGGCCTTTCTACTGACTCTGAAATATACCAAAAGAAAGATGCCCAGGGTCCCTAATCATCTGTGTGAACGTGCCTTAGGCTTGCTGCAAGGAGGCATGAGGACTGCAGATGTGGCCAGGGCAATAAATTGCAATGTCCATACTGTGAGACGCCTAAGACAGCGCTACAGGGAGACAGGATGGACAGCTGATCGTCCTCGCAGTGGCAGACCACGTGTAACAACACCTGCACAGGATCGGTACCTAGAAACATCACAGGTACAAGATGGCAACAACAACTGCCCGAGTTACACCAGGACCAGACAGGACTGGCAAAAAGTGCTCTTCACTGACGAGTCACGGTTTTGTCTCACCAGGGGTGATGGTAAACACCTGTCTATATAAGGTCCCACAGATGACAGTGCATGTCAGAGCAAAAATCAAGCCATGAGGTCGAAGGAATTGTCCGTAGAGCTCAAAGACAAGATTGTGTCGAGGCACAGATCTGGGGAAGGGTAACAAAACATGTATGCAGCATTGAAGGTCCCCAAGAACACAGTGGCCTTCATCATTCTTTAATGCAAAATGTTTGGAACCACCAAGACTCTTCCTAGAGCTGGCCACCCGGCCAAACTGAGCAATCTGGGGAGAAGGGCCTTGGTCAGGGAGGTGACTAAGAACCTGATGTTCACTCTGACAGAGCTCCAGAGCTCCTCTGTGGAGATGGGAGAACCTTCCAGAAGGACAACCATCTCTGCAGCACTTCACCAATCAGGACTGTATGGTAGAGTGGCCAGACGTAAGCCACTCCTCAGTAAAAGGCACATGATAGCCCACTAAAGATTCTCTCACCATGAGAAACAAGATTCTCTGGTCTGATGAAACCAAGATTAAATTCTTTGGCCTGAACGCCAAGCATCACTTCTGGTGGAAACCTGCCACCATCCCTAAGGTGAAGCATGGTTGTGGCAGCATCATGCTGTGGGGATGTTTTTCAGCGACGGGGACTGGGAGACTAGGCAGGATCGAGGGAAAGCTGAACTGAGAAAAATACAGAGAGATCCTTGATGAAAACCTGTTCCAGAGCCTTCAGAACCTCAGACTGGGGCTTAGGTTCACCTTCCAACAGGACAACGACCCTAAGCACACAGTCAAGACAGCGCAGGAGTGGCTTTGAAACAACTCTCTGAATGTCCTTGAGTGGCCCAGTCAGAGTCTGGACTTGAACCTGATCGAACATCTCTGGAGACACCTGAAAAAAGCTGTGCAGGAACACTCCCCATCCAATCTGACAGCTTGAGAGGATATGCAGAGAAGAATGTGAGAAACTCCCCAAATACAGGTGTGCCAAGCTTGTAGCGTCATACCCAAGAAGACTCGAGGCTGTAATCGCTGTCAAAGATGCTTCAACAAAGTACTGACTAAAGGGTCTGAATACTTATGTAAATGTCATATTTATTTATTGTTATTATTTTTTAATTTGCTAAATTTCTAAAACATGTTTTTGTTTTGTCATTATGGGGTCTTATATGTAGATTGATGAATAAAAAAAACAACGTAATCCATTTTAGAATAAGGCTGCAACGTAACAAAATGTTGAAAAAGTCAAGGGGTCTGAATACTTTCCGAATGCACTGTATATACACTGAGTGTACAAAACATTAGGAACACCTTCCTAATGTTGAGTTGCACCCCATTTTGCTCTCGGAACAGACTCAATTCTTATATAAAGGTTCAATGAAAAATAAAGAAAATAAACATTTGTTGGGGGCACGGACTCGACAAGGTGTCCACAGTATTCTACAGGGATGCTGACCCATGTTGACTCCAATGCTTCCCACAGTTGTGTCAAGTTGACTGGATGTCCTTTGGGTGGTGGACCATTCTTGATACACACGGAAAACTGTTGAGCGTGAAAATTCCAGCGGTGTTACAGTTCTTGACATACCCAGTCCAAAGGCACATAAATCTTTTGTCATATACACTGATTGAAGGGGATTTAACAAGTGAAATCAATAAGGGATCATAGCCTTAACCTGGATTCACCTGGTCAGTCTATGTCAGTGTATATTCGTCTGCAACGGACCTTTAGCACAGACATAAGGAACCACTGACCTGCAGAAGCACTGAGGGATGTCCCACAGTCCGTAGAGGGGGAACAGGAAGGGCGTGTTGCTGTAATGCCCCAGACAACACAGGAAGTGCTGCGTTGCTCTCATGCCCTCCCCCGTGCAGACCTCTGGGGTCACCATGGCAATGGTGTGCAGGAAGAGATGCTGCAGGTTCTCTGTCAGCTTCTTGGTCTGTAGGAAGTCCCAGAAGGAGAAGTCTGAGAAGTCTGGAGAGACAGGAGAGCAGGGAATACCAGGGGAGAGAAGTCTGGAGAGAGAGGAGAGCAGGGAATACCAGGGGAGAAAAGTCTGGAGAGAGAGGAGAGCAGGGAATAGCAGGGGAGAGAAGTCTGGAGAGAGAGGAGAGCAGGGAATACCAGGGGAGAGAAGTCTGGAGAGAGAGGAGAGCAGGGAATACCAGGGGAGAGAAGTCTGGAGAGAGAGGAGAGCAGGGAATACCAGGGGAGAGAAGTCTGGAGAGAGAAGAGAGCAGGGAATACCAGGGGAGAGAAGTCTGGAGAGAGAGGAGAGCAGGGAATACCAGGGGAGAGAAGTCTGGAGAGAGAAGAGAGCAGGGAATACCAGGGGAGAGAAGTCTGGAGAGAGAGGAGAGCAGGGAATACCAGGGGAGAGAAGTCTGGAGAGAGAGGAGAACAGGGAATACCAGGGGAGAGAAGTCTGGAGAGACAGGAGAGCAGGGAATACCAGGGGAGAGAAGTCTGGAGAGACAGGAGAACAGGGAATACCAGGGGAGAGAAGTCTGGAGAGAGAGCAGAGCAGGGAATACCAGAGTAGAGAAGGTAAAAGAGGGAGGGATAGAGGACAGAGATAGACAGAGAGAGGACTGGGGGTAGAAGACTGGGATAGAAAGAGGACTGGAGAGACAGGACTGGGGGTAGAAGGTTGGGGTAGAGGATAGGATCGAGAGAGAGAGGGCTGGAGAGGGAGGACTGGGGGGTAGCAGGACTGGGACAGGGAGAAAGAGGACTGCTGATAGAGGACTGGGGTAGAGGACTGGGGTAGAGGACTGGGACAGGGAGAGAAAGGACTGGTGGTAGAGGACTGGTGGTAAAGGACTGGTGGTAGAGGAATGGGAGAGAAGTCTGGAGAGAGAAGAGAGCAGGGAATACCAGGGGAGAGAAGTCTGGAGAGAGAGGAGAGCAGGGAATACCAGGGGAGAGAAGTCTGGAGAGAGAAGAGAGCAGGGAATACCAGGGGAGAGAAGTCTGGAGAGAGAGGAGAGCAGGGAATACCAGGGGAGAGAAGTCTGGAGAGAGAGGAGAACAGGGAATACCAGGGGAGAGAAGTCTGGAGAGACAGGAGAGCAGGGAATACCAGGGGAGAGAAGTCTGGAGAGACAGGAGAACAGGGAATACCAGGGGAGAGAAGTCTGGAGAGAGAGCAGAGCAGGGAATACCAGAGTAGAGAAGGTAAAAGAGGGAGGGATAGAGGACAGAGATAGACAGAGAGAGGACTGGGGGTAGAAGACTGGGATAGAAAGAGGACTGGAGAGACAGGACTGGGGGTAGAAGGTTGGGGTAGAGGATAGGATCGAGAGAGAGAGGGCTGGAGAGGGAGGACTGGGGGGTAGCAGGACTGGGACAGGGAGAAAGAGGACTGCTGATAGAGGACTGGGGTAGAGGACTGGGGTAGAGGACTGGGACAGGGAGAGAAAGGACTGGTGGTAGAGGACTGGTGGTAAAGGACTGGTGGTAGAGGAATGGTGGTAGAGGACTGGGGGTAGAGGACTGGGGGTAGAGGACTGGGGGTAGAGGATTGGTGGTAGAGGACTGGGGGTAGAGGACTGGGACAGGGAGAGAGAGAGGGAGAGGAAGAAGGCGAGAGAGAGAGAGGGAGAGGGAGGAGGAGAGAGAGAAAGGAGAGAGAAAGGAGAGAGAGAGAGAAATGAGAGAGAGAGCGAGAGAGAAGTAGAGAGAGAGAGGGGGAGGGAGATAAATGGGAGAGAGGGGGAGAGAGAGGGGGAGAAAGGAGAGAGAAGGAGAAAGGAGAGAGAGGGAGAGAGGGAGAGAGTGCAATAGAAAGAAGGGAGAAAGGAGAGATAGAGAAAGGAGAGAGGGAGAAAGGAGAGAGAGGGTGTGAGAGGGAGAAAGGAGAGATATAGGGGGGAGAGAGAGGGGGAGAAAGGAGAGAGAGGGAGAAAGAGCGCGAGATAGATAAATAGGGGGAGAAAGAGTGAGAGAGTTGGAGACAATGGGGATGAGTGGGAATTGAATGGTGAGGGTGTGTGAACATTAAAAAGCAGGGTGGGGACGGGGGTGACGGGGCAGACAGGGACAAGTGAGTGTGGTCAAATATGGGACAGCTATCTTGAGCAGAGTGATTGAAGTACTCAAATTAAAAACCTATGTTCATAACCACCACTCAATAAATCAAATGTAGAGACATTACTGAACAACATTTGTATATTATCTTCAGAGATTAAATAGCTGTTTGTGCAACAGCCTTAATCTGACATTAATCGGAAAGTCAACGAAATCTGTTAGATCTTGTATCTCAACATCTGTGTGTGTGTGTGTGTGTGTGTGTGTGTGTGTGTGTGTGTGTGTGTGTGTGTGTGTGTGTGTGTGTGTGTGTGTGTGTGTTGTGTACTCTACCTGATCCACTTTCCTGTTGCGGTAGGTGAGGATGCGGGTGAAGTTTTTAAACTCTGCGTATCGGCTGACATTGGACTTGATGAGGAGGTCCACCAATGAGCCACGAGAGAACATGAGCTGGGGACGGTCACAATAGTGCCTCCAGAACAGTCTGAATTCTATGGGGCATGGAAACGTTGCTCAATTGGTATCAAGGGACTTAACATGTGCCAGGAAAACATTCCCCACACCATTACACCACCACCACCAGCCTGTACTGTTGACACCAGGCAGGTTGGAGCCATGGACTCATACTGCTTATGCCAAATCCTGGCTCTACCATCAGCATGATGCAACAGGAACCGGGATTCGTCAGACCAGGCAATGTTTTTCCACTCCTCAATTGTCCAGTGTTGGTGATCCTGTAGATACTGGAGTCACTTCTTCTTGTTTTTAGCTGATAGGAGTGGAACCCGGTGTGGTCGTCTGCTGCAATAGCCCATCCTTGACCAGGACCGATGAGTTGTGTGTTCCGTGACGCTGTTCTGCACACCACTGTTGTACTGCGCTGCTATTTGTCTGTTTGTGGTCCGCCGTTTAGCTTGCACCATTCTTGCCATTGTCCTTCCACCTCTCATCAAGGAGCTGTTTTCACCCAGAAGGCTGCCGCTGACTGGATGTTTTTTTGTTTGTCACACCGTTCTCTATAAACCCTAGACACTGTCGTGTGTGAAAAGCCCAGGATGCCGTCCGTTTCGGAGATACTGGAACCGGTGCGCCTGGCGCCGACGATCATACCACGCTCAAAGTCACTTAGGACACTTGTTTTGCCCATTCTAACGTTCAAACAAACAGTAACTGAATGCCTTGATGCCTGTCTGCCTGCTTTATATAGCAAGCCACGGCCACATGACTCACTCTCTGTAGGAGCGAGCCATTATTGTGAACGAGGTGGGGTACCTAATAAACTGGCCACGGTGTACACTCGCTGTATTATTTAAAATTGTGTGACCTTACAGTCAATCAAACATTAGGTTACACAGAAAAATAGTTACACAGTTAGTTTGGAGCATTGCACACAAGTCACGCCGTCATTGAATCATAAATGTTTCACTCCTCCATATACCGTACCAACCTTAGACATGAGGTCAAAGTTGAATCTCCGTCCCTCCTTAACGATCTTAGTATAGGTGATATTTTTCTTGGCCTCTGGTTGGCTCTCAGCTGGAGAGGGGCTGGCCTGCTCCTGTTCCACCCCTGGATCTCCTCTGTCTGGGGGGCCACCTCTCCCTCCTGTTGGGTCTGTTCTGCCTGGTGGCCACCTCTCCCTCCTGTTGGGTCTGTTCTGCCTGGGGGCCACCTCTCCCTCCTGTTGGGTCTGTTCTGCCTGGGTGGCCACCTCTCCCTCCTGTTGGGTCTGTTCTGCCTGGGGGCCACCTCTCCCCCTGTTGGGTCTGTTCTGCCTGGGGGCCACCTCTCCCTCCTGTTGGGTCTGTTCTGCCTGGGTGGCCACCTCTCCCTCCTGTTGGGTCTGTTCTGCCTGGGGGCCACCTCTCCCTCCTGTTGGGTCTGTTCTGCCTGGGGGCCACCTCTCCCTCCTGTTGGGTCTGTTCTGCCTGGGTGACCACCTCTCCCTCCTGTTGGGTCTGTTCTGCCTGGGGGCCACCTCTCCCTCCTGTTGGGTCTGTTCTGCCTGGGGGCCACCTCTCGCTCCTGTTGGGTCTGTTCTGCCTGGGGGCCATCTCTCTCTCCTGTTGGGTCTGTTCTGCCTGGGGGCCACCTCTCCCTCCTGTTGGGTCTGTTCTGCCTGGGGGCCACCTCTCCCTCCTGTTGGGTCTGTTCTGCCCCAGCATCAGGTCAGGGGCTGGAGATGCCTCATCACTGACCATCACTGGCTTTTCCTCCTCCACAGAGCTGTTCTCTACCAGACACCTCTCTACCTCCCCCTCTGAGTCTGGGGTTTGAGGGAGGGACCAAGCTTCAGCGATAGAGTTCCTTCACCTCCTCAGGCTCTTCACTGCCCACACAACGCACAACTGGTTATGAGGACATGAAACAGGTTTGTATTGGTGGACACAACTAGAATGACTGTCGGCAGTGCTGTGTAGGCTAATTATTTTAGGTGGAGATTTCTATAGTCCTCTATTCTAAATGAAGCCCTCAGCGATAGAGTTCCTTCACCTCCTCAGGCTCTTCACTGCCCACACAACGCACAACTGGTTATGAGGACATGAAACAGGTTTGTAGTGGTGGACACAACTAGAATGACTGTCGGCAGTGCTGTGTAGGCTAATTATTTTAGGTGGAGATTTCTATAGTCCTCTATTCTAAATGAAGCCCTCATCAAAGAGATTGATGGAAAATGACACGAAAAGAGTAAAGTCAGGGTCGAGCTTTGTCCCATGTGTGTGTGTGTGTGTGTGTGTGTGTGTGTGTGTGTGTGTGTGTGTGTGTGTGTGTGTGTGTGTGTGTGTGTGTGTGTGTGTGTGTGTGTGTGTGTGTGTGTGTGTGTGTTGACCTGTCACGTATCTTCAGTGGTACCTACCTGGCGTAGCAGAACAGCTGTAGGTTAGAGATTGACCTCAGAGCTCAGGGCCAGGGCCTCCTCTCCCTCCTCCAGCTTCTCCTCCCAGTCCTCCTGCACAGCCTCATAACTCTGGCCTGCCTGCTGACAACAGTCATAACTCTGGCCTGCCTGCTGACAACAGTCATAACTCTGGCCTGCTGACAACAGTCATAACTCTGGCCTGCTGACAACAGTCATAACTGGCCTGCTGACAACAGTCATAACTCTGACCTGCCTGCTGACAACAGTCATAACTCTGGCCCGCTGACAACAGTCATAACTCTGGCCTGCCTGCTGACAACAGTCATAACTCTGGCCTGCTGACAACAGTCATAACTCTGGCCTGCCTGCTGACAACAGTCATAACTCTGGCCTGCTGACAACAGTCATAACTCTGGCCTGCTGACAACAGTCATAACTCTGGCCTGCTGACAACAGTCATAACTCTGGCCTGCCTGCTGACAACAGTCATAACTCTGGCCTGCTGACAACAGTCATAACTCTGACCTGCCTGCTGACAACAGTCATAACTCTGGCCTGCTGACAACAGTCATAACTCTGGCCTGCCTGCTGACAACAGTTATAACTCTGGCCTGCCTGCTGACAACAGTCATAACTCTGGTCTGCCTGCTGACAACAGTCATAACTCTGGCCTGCTGACAACAGTCATAACTCTGGCCTGCTGACAACAGTCATAACTCTGGCCTGCCTGCTGACAACAGTCATAACTCTGGCCTGCTGACAACAGTCATAACTCTGGCCTGCTGACAACAGTCATAACTGGCCTGCTGACAACAGTCATAACTCTGGCCTGCTGACACCAGTCATAACTCTGGCCTGCCTGCTGACAACAGTCATAACTCTGGCCTGCTGACAACAGTCATAACTCTGGCCTGCTGACAACAGTCATAACTCTGGCCTGCCTGCTGACAACAGTCATAACTCTGGCCTGCTGACAACAGTCATAACTCTGACCTGCCTGCTGACAACAGTCATAACTCTGGCCTGCTGACAACAGTCATAACTCTGGCCTGCCTGCTGACAACAGTCATAACTCTGGTCTGCTGACAACAGTCATAACTCTGGCATGCCTGCTGACAACAGTTATAACTCTGGCCTGCTGACAACAGTCATAACTCTGGCCTGCTGACAACAGTTATAACTCTGGCCTGCTGACAACAGTCATAACTCTTGCCTGCCTGCTGACAACAGTCATAACTCTGGCCTGCTGACAACAGTCATAACTCTGACCTGCCTGCTGACAACAGTCATAACTCTGGCCTGCCTGCTGACAACAGTCATAACTCTGGTCTGCCTGCTGACAACAGTCATAACTCTGGTCTGCCTGCTGACAACAGTCATAACTCTGGTCTGCCTGCTGACAACAGGAGACATCCAAGTGGACACACAATATAGCACGCACGCACACACACACTAACACAGACACACAGACACACACTCTTGCCCAGACACACACTTGCAGACACACACACACACACACACACACACGCACACACGCACACACACACACACACACACTAACACAGACACACAGACACACACTCTTGCCCAGACACACACTTGCAGACACACACACACACACGCACACACACTTGCACACACACACGCACAGACACATGCACAGACACAGACACACATCCTTATGCCAAAGTCTCTCACAATAACCCTCAGGACAATCACCGTTAACACATTGTTTTGTGAAAGGTCAAAGCAGACAGACCATTACATATTCACACCTCCAATTAGTCACATTGGATAAATGAGATCATGTAATGCTTTGTGAGGATGTGCTACATCTAGAGGAACGAACACAGCTAGACTCACTTTGTACTCCTCGATCCAGGGCAGCAGTCCACTGAATTTGAAGCTGGCCCAGTTTCCGGCATACTACTTTCTCCTGTAGGATTGAGCATTGTAGGAATTGGGATCATGTCATTTTTCATACCTTGTACACAATCATGCACATTTAACTTATCAATAAATCTATTTTAATGAACAAGTATACAGACAATTCACTCCAGTACGCAGTACACTATTCTAGCACGCCTGATTCTAATAATTAGCTGGATGATAAGCTGAATCAGGTTAGTTACAACTACGGTTAGAGTTAAAACCTACAGGAGGGTAGCTCTCCAGGAACAGGGTTGGAGTTAAAACCTACAGGAGGGTAGCTCTCCAGGAACAGGGTTGGAGTTAAAACCTACAGGAGGGTAGCTCTCCAGGAACAGGGTTGGAGTTAAAACCTACAGGAGGGTAGCTCTCCAGGAACAGGGTTGGAGTTAAAACCTACAGGAGGGTAGATCTCCAGGAACAGGGTTGGAGTTAAAACCTACAGGAGGGTAGATCTCCAGGAACAGGGTTGGAGTTAAAACCTACAGGACGGTAGCTCTCCAGGAACAGGGTTAGAGTTAAAACCTACAGGAGGGTAGCTCTCCAGGAACAGGGTTGGAGTTAAAACCTACAGGAGGGTAGCTCTCCAGGAACAGGGTTGGAGTTAAAACCTACAGGAGGGTAGCTCTCCAGGAACAGGGTTGGAGTTAAAACCTACAGGAGGGTAGATCTCCAGGAACAGGGTTGGAGTTAAAACCTACAGGAGGGTAGATCTCCAGGAACAGGGTTGGAGTTAAAACCTACAGGAGGGTAGCTCTCCAGGAACAGGGTTGGAGTTAAAACCTACAGGACGGTAGCTCTCCAGGAACAGGGTTGGAGTTAAAACCTACAGGAGGGTAGCTCTCCAGGAACAGAGAGCCCTGGCCTAGGCTATTTGGAATTTGTATCTAAATTCATTATCACACAGAATGAACCCCTAACCAGAGCACCATCTCTCCCCAGTGGAATCCAATATAACTTAACACAGCTCCCTCACCCCTACCCAGCTCCTTCACCCCTTCAGACTCACCCTGACCCAGCTCTTTCACCCCCTCAGACTCACCCTGACCCAGCTCCCTCACTCCCTCAGACTCACCCTGACCCAGCTCTCTAACCCCCTCAGACTCACCCTGACCCAGCTCTCTCACCACTTCAGACTCTCCCTGACCCAGCTCTCTCACCCCCTCAGACTCTCCCTGACCCAGCTCTCTCACCCCCTCAGACTCACCCTGGCCCAGCTCCCTCACTCCCTCAGACTCACCCTGACCCAGCTCTCTAACCCCCTCAGACTCACCCTGACCCAGCTCCTTCACCCCTTCAGACTCTCCCTGACCCAGCTCTCTAACCCCCTCAGACTCACCCTGACCCAGCTCATTCACCCCTTCAGACTCTCCCTGACCCAGCTCTCTCACCCCCTCAGACTCACCCTTACCCAGCTCCCTCACCCATTCCCAGCTCGCTCACCCCCTCAGAATCATCCTTACCCAGTTCTCTCACCCCCCCCCCAGACTCACCTGTCAACATGCAAGACCCTCTTTCCAAAACGGGAGAAGGCAACAGAAATGACAGACTCAGAGAGGCCTGGAAATGAACAGAGACAGTAGACCCATTGTCAGACCGAAGATTCAACTCTTCAATCCATATCTCCGTGTGGCTTTTGTCTGAATGGCATGGTTTATTCAATTTGAATAATGCTCTACAATTCAACCTCATTGACAAGCAGCACACTGCGTTAACGGCGCCTGCTCATTCAGGTACTAGTGATGAGTATTTCTTTGAGTGTATTGCTTATTCTATTGTCAATGGGAGAGAAATGTCTAGAATGATTCTTTTTGGCCATTTGAAGTTGACAGTTGAACAAGGTTCAAATAAAATGAGTTCTATTTGAATAGCACTAGGTTTCCCCCCCTGGGGAGAAAGCAGTAGCCTCTGATGAGGAGCACACCAAGGAAACATCCACCTGGTGTCCATCTCAACAAGTGAGAGGTTTCTATTCCCTGGAGATGACAAAGAGTGAAATGTCCAGTCAGAGGCAGAGGAGTCTGGCCACAGACTGCGTTTACCCAGGCAGCCTAATTCTGATAGTTTTCCACAAAATGGTCTTTTGGCCAATCAGATCAGATCTTCTGCCAATAATTGGGCAACAGATCTGAATTGGGTTGCCTGTGTAAATGCAGCCAGAGAGAGGGGTTAGGGTAAGCGAGATTGAGAGGTAGTGCCACAGATAGAGCCCGGAAAACAACCCCATTAGGCCACTAAGGCAGCCTGGTCTCTCCATCCCTCTTCCTCCTCATCTGGCCTTGCACCGCCCCATCTCACACACACAATGGGAAAGTGATTTATTCTCAAGTACATGCCACCACTTCCCCACCTCTCCCTGTGTCATTTAAAATTGAGCATTTCTCAGCCCCAACAGAAAGCCAGAGGTACACAGTTTAACAGAGAGCATCTCTCAGCCCCAACAGAAAGCCAGAGGTTTACACTGTTTAACAGAGAGCATCTCTCAGCCCCAACAGAAAGCCAGAGGTTTACACTGTTTAACAGAGAGCATCTCTCAGCCCCAACAGAAAGCCAGAGGTGCACAGTGTTTAACAGAGAGCATCTCTCAGCCCCAACAGAAAGCCAGAGGTTCACAGTGTTTAACAGAGAGCATCTCCCAGACCAATCAGAAAGCCAGAGGTTTACGCTGTTTAACAGAGAGCATCTCTCAGCCCCAACAGAAAGCCAGAGGTTTACACTGTTTAACAGAGAGCATCTCTCAGCCCCAACAGAAAGCCAGAAGTTTACACTGTTTAACAGAGAGCATCTCTCAGCCCAATCAGAAAGCCAGAGGTTCACAGTGTTTAACAGAGAGCATCTCTCAGCCCCAACAGAAAGCCAGAGGTTTACACTGTTTAACAGAGAGCATCTCTCAGCCCAATCAGAAAGCCAGAGGTTTACACTGTTTAACAGAGAGCATCTCTCAGCCCCAACAGAAAGCCAGAAGTTTACACTGTTTAACAGAGAGCATCTCTCAGCCCAATCAGAAAGCCAGAGGTTCACAGTGTTTAACAGAGAGCATCTCTCAGCCCAATCAGAAAGCCAGAGGTTCACAGTGTTTAACAGAGAGCATCTCTCAGCCCCAACAGAAAGCCAGAGGTTTACACTGTTTAACAGAGAGCATATCTCAGCCCAATCAGAAAGCCAGAGGTTTACACTGTTTAACAGAGAGCATCTCTCAGCCCCAACAGAAAGCCAGAGGTTTACACTGTTTAACAGAGAGCATCTCTCAGCCCCAACAGAAAGCCAGAGGTTCACAGTGTTTAACAGAGAGCATCTCCACTTTTGTGTTTACATACCCTAGATTACTCATCTCATATGTATATACTGTACTCTATACCATCTACTGCATCTTGCCTATGCCGTTCTGTACCATCACTCCTTCATATATCTTTATGTACATATTCTTAATTCCTTTACACTTGTGTGTATAAGGTAGTTGTTGTGGAATTGTTAGGTTAGATTACTCGTTGGTTATTACTGCATGGTCGGAACTAGAAGCACAAGCATTTCGCTACGCTGTAACACCCATGCACACCTTCCACATAGCCTACACGGTCCAATCACTATCACCATTTCTACATTAGGCCTATAGACTACAGAAGACGTACACAGCTGTAGGCTGTGGTTGCATCGCCAAAGACGATGCAGGAACATGGAGTAAAGTTATCCAGTGGCCACCCCTATCAATGTTGCAAAAGCAAAGAGAACAATGAAAGTAGACACAGCTAGAAAACCAACTCTTTCTCAATGAACTACCCTGTGGGGGAAAACAACATGGTTGTACATCTCTACCCACCAGGCCATTCTTGAGATGTCTTTAAAAAGTGTAAATATTCTCAGATGCCATCTTTTCATTGCCTTTTATCGTGTCTGGTATTGATTTTTTTCCACATCATATTTGCTAAAGACAAACATTACCTAGCTGCCTTAAAGCACTGATGCCACACAGACAAACCTCATAAATAATAGATCTGGCCGGCAGGACTTTGATGACCGAGCAAAGCCAGAAATGCTTTCAGCAGGAATTGTATGAAATCATAAATCACTCTTCATTTCAGAGAACATTCCAAAATGGATTCTCTCTCTCTCTCCACCTTGAAAGTCATTTGACGTGTTATTTATAGTCTGGCTGAGAGAGCATGGGAAGGCAGAAGAGGCTAGCAGCAAACAGGGAGCAGCATGGGAAGGCAGAAGAGGCTCACAGCAAACAGGGAGCAGCATGGGAAGGCAGAAGAGGCTCACAGCAAACAGAGAGCAACATGGGAAGGCAGAAGAGACTCGCAGCAAACAGGGAGCAGCATGGGAAGGCAGAAGAGGCTAGCAGCAAACAGGGAGCAGCATGGGAAGGCAGAAGAGGCTAGCAGAGAAGAGATAGCAGAAGCAGAAGAGATGAGACGAAGTGTGAGAAAAAAAACGCTTAATTCACTGATTATAGTGATGTCATCCATATAGAAGCAAATTAATGTACAGTAGAGGCAGGAAGATACCAGTATCGTGATATTCTTTCGGTGGCAAAATTTAAACGCGACGCAGTCTCTCTACAACTCTTTTGCTTTATGTAAAATATTAAGCTACAGCTTGTAAAATACATAAATGTGACTCTGGATGATGACAACAAATGTTGTTTCTAACTTTCCCTAAAAAAGTTACATCCGATACGTGTTTTGTTTCCTTGCCGTGATACTAGCCAACGAGTATCGCGATATTGGTATCGTCCCGGGCCGAATGTACAGACGTAGCCTATTCAGCAGTCTGTCAGTGTTGCTGCTGATTCTAGGACATTCAGATTAAAATGAACTTTGGCCCATTCTATTTCGTCTAACGATGAGGTCTTCAAAGTTTATAGTCTTCCCATATTTATTTTTTACAAGCAGCATACAATGCAAGGTGACGATAAACCAGTGACGCCATTTTGTTTTGTGTTGTGTCGCTAGACAATTTGTTTTTTAAACCTGACGAATAAGCAAGAAGTCTAAGACCAAGTCAGAGATGTGTCAACTAGTAAAGATGGTGATTGTTGGCTCTGTTCCACAATCACATGTCCTGTTAATGGACGTCCTTCCTGGCAGTGACTGTGGAGGTCCCACCAAGATGGATAGTTACATTAATACAACAGTAGGGAATGGCTCAGCGAGTTACCGGCCCTGTTTGGTTTATTGCATATCTATTAAGACTCTGCACAAGACCAGTTCCACTGTGAGATCGGGAGTAAATTGTGCATCTCAGTCACTGCCGTCTCAGGAACGTGAACACAATAAATTTGCCTCTGATGATACCATTTCACATTAAACTAACGACTGGACAAAAGAGAAGCAATGGCCCAGGGATGCTATGTTGATTAAAAAAATATATAGGTCAGCCTCCCGGGTGGCGCAGTGGTTAAGGGCGCTGTACTGCAGCGCCAGCTGTGCCATCAGAGTCCTGGGTTCGCGCCCAGGCTCTGTCGTAACCGGCCGCGACCGGGAGGTCCGTGGGGCGACGCACAATTGGCCTAGCGTCGCCCGGGTTAGGGAGGGCTTGGTCGGTAGGGGTGTCCTTGTCTCATCGCGCACCAGTGACTCCTGTGGCGGGCTGGGCGCAGTGTACGCTAGCCAAGTTGGCCAGGTGCACGGTGTTTCCTCCGGCGCATTGGTGCGGCTGGCTTCCGGGTTGGATGTGCGCTGTGTTAAAGAAGCAGCGGCTTGGTTGGTTGTGTATCGGAGGACGCATGACTTTCAACCTTCGTCTCTCCCGAGCCCGTACGGGAGTTGTAGCGATGAGACAAGATAGTAGCTACTACAACAATTGGATACTACGAAATTGGGGAGAAAAAGGGGTAAAATTCAAAAAAAAAATATATATATATATATATATATATATATATATATAGGTCAAATGTTGACAATTACAACAGCAAAAACAAATGGGCCAAATATTTGTAGAGAGAAAAATTAGGACAGCAACACAACAATTGCATCGACTCCATTTAAGAAACTTTCAGACACCAAATGTACAGACGTCCAACAGAGAATTATCCACGTAGACCTGAGGTCCCCTGCGCCACTCTGCGCCAACCCACGGTGTACGTGAGGTGTGTGTGAATTGGATACTGACGGGGTGCAACCAACAGGAACACCCTGCCTCACACAGGTAAAGGGCCAGCAGATGGAAAAACCATGTCATTAGGGGGCCACAATATTCATGAACAACTGTTCCCTGTCCACAGACATTGTTTGTCTTGGGTTTGTGTGCAGAGGCTGGGGAACCTGGAAAACACACTTGTCTGACCAACCTTGACACAGAACACTGCCTGCACTGAAATAGACTGGGTCATCAGTGCAGTCTTGTCACCCACAGTCTGGGGACCAGCTGGCTTAAAGTTTTGCACCAGCAAAACCAGAAGTGGGCCAGAGATATTCCATTTGTACACAATCAATCATAGTGTTGAATTATAGCAATAGGCATCTAAACGGTCATATTTTTTTGTGTATGATGGCATCACATTAATTAGACTAATCTGTGGCTGAAAATGAGCCACAATTTCTATTCTGACGAACCTGATAATGAAATATGAAATGTCTTATCCTGTATTGTCTTGCTAGGATTTCTAACAATTAGATTAGATCATCTATGTGGGGGTTGGCCAGACAATTGTTCATTTAATTGGCTAAAATATGTTTTATATTTCTCTACCCAACAGTAGCCTAGGCTGGCAATACAATGACACTGCATGCTTCTCTGAACTGAGGGTGGCCATTGCCTTTAATGCTAGCTAGCTATTTGGCTGTGTTTACCTTGTGTGCCATGTGCAACTGTTGATTGTTTAGGTTAGTTAGCTACCCATCTTCCAATCAAACAGGGACATGATAGCGATAATTCATAATGAAAGTTGATAGCTATCTAACATTAGCTAGCATTACACAGATGTTGACATCTGTGGAGGCTGGTGGGAGGAGCTATAGGAGGATGGGCTTATTACAATGGCTAGGATGCTATAAATGGAATGGAGTCAAACATGTGGTTTTAATATGCTTGATACCATTCCATTTATTCCATTACAGCCATCACATTGGGTCCGTCCTCCTATAGCTCCTCCCACCAGCCTCCACCTGTTGACATCAATATTCAATATTCTGATGATCATGACACTATCTTGCTAGATATCCATGTTGAAATGGTGAGCCAAACGTTGTAAAACAAATATTACGCATTTAGAAAATTAGATGAATTGCTGTCGTTAGTTAGTTTTATATTCAAATGGTACACGTTGTTAGATATGCCCTACTCATATGTTAGCAAGCAAGCTAGCTAACATTATGCTAATGTCAACAACTACTGCTAGCTAATGCTAGCAGCCCTTCTGGACGAAAGACAAGATTCTTGAACCATCGCCAATTTCAGCTGCACCGTTCTCAAGAAAATGATTGAAACACCACTGGCAAAACAATAATAGTTTCTCATCTTTCTCGAATATGATAACAATTCGGATGGTAGGTTGTCAGCAGCCATGTTGAGCAATATGTGCACTGTATCATGTGACAGTAGATGAGACGGAAAGTCTCTCATCACATTAAACAACAAATCACACATACACCTTGATTAAGTAAAATTAATCCCATGTATTTTCTCAACATAAACATGATTAATATCATATTAGTAAAGATGTAACTAGCTATATGTAAACTAATAGAAACACCATCCCTTCATCATCAAATCAAATCACATTTTATTGGTCACATACATATGGTTAGCAGATGTTAATGTGAGTGTAGTGAAATGCTTGTGCTTCTCGCTACACTCACATTAACATTTGCTAACCATGTGTGTGTGACCAATAAAATATGATTTGATTTTATTTTATTTTTTTTCACCTTTATTTAACCAGGTAGGCCAGTTGAGAACAAGTTCTCATTTACAACCTGGCCAAGATAAAGCAAAGCAGTGCAACATGAACAACAACACAGTTACACATAAACAAGCGTACAGTCAACAACACAGTGATGACGAAGGGATGGTGCTTCTATTAGGGTTATAGCTCGTTACATCCAATAGCCCTTAATACTGCAGGAGATGAGAGGTTTTAGGTGATAACATAACTGAGACAATGCTTCAGCATTGAGAAACACCTCACTTCCAACCAGTGGTATACTAGCCATGTTACCTGCCATCAGTGCCCATCGCTATCGCATTGGCATTCAGCCTTAGTTTGGTCCATGTTTCCCAGTGGACCCTGGTTGGGAACATGTACAATGTATAAAAGCACCACAAACCCTGCTGCTCCGATGAGAGCATTTGTCCCTGAAGGCTGTGTGTGGTTTGTGTTTTTACCACTGAGCTATATAGTTATTATTGTACAACTCTATGTACAATAACTACTTTTAACAATTTCCACAGAAAACTACGTCAGCCTCCCGACTGCTTCCCTATTAATGGGCCTAGATCCGGTCATACTAATAGATGTTACATATTCTTGCCATGTAATTCAGATGTTCTCAAAACTATTTGCCCAAGTAGATGTCTTCCTAAACAAGGTATTCTTCTTCTTCTTCTTCTGCTGCTGCTGCCTCTTCTTCTTCTTCTTCTTCATCATCGTTATAATGGCGTTGCGCAAACAAGTTAAAGGTGCATACCGCCACTTACTGTGCTGGAGTGTGTGGTCAATCACGGTTTACATATTACATTAGAAACAAAAGAAAACACTTCCTAATTCTGTACTACTAAAACAATAAGAAAGAGCCCTACTAACGTCCAACAAACCCTCCCCATCCCCCAAATCCCCTCCTAACCTTCCCAACCTTCCCCAATCTCAATATCCCTACACATCCATCTTTCCCTCTCTTCAACAAACTATCAACAGGACAGCAGCACATGCTCCACTGTTTCATCAACCACCCACTCTGGACACAAACCATTCACATGACTGCCAACCAAATATAATGAACAGTTCAATGAAAAGTGACCTATAGGTGCAACCGGGCAAACTTCTCCTTGTTTACTACTGTAGATGGTATACCACACTAGCCACATTTGCCAACAGCTGGCATCACTAATGTTGTTGGCAGAGCATGAATGTAAACTGTCATCAGATTCTCCATAGATTAGCCGTTTCTGCCGAAGGAACAAAAGTTGACTGGACTCAGATTCAAATCAGATTTTTTCAGATTCAAATCATTACCGTCATACTTTTCTTTCTTTCGACCCTTCTCCAAGTCAGCCAGAATGAGTTGTTTCTTTGGGCTTTGACAGAGGTAATCTCCACAAATATCCGGTGCTTGACTGCTGCATAGCCTGCAGTGTTGTTAATGTATGCTGTAAAAATCAGTGGCTCGGGCTGATTGCTTGTTGAGTGATGTTCTGGTTGTAAAAGTAATGAAGGATTGACTGTTGTTTCGAAAGAGGAAGATGCATTTAAAATTGTTCATACGAGGGTTGTAATTTCCCTTTAAATGAGGTTTAAATGAGGGCACACACCATGTCTATTTCCTTGTTCAGTGTGCATTGAAAGGACCAAAGAACCTGATGATATAAGCTGCACCTGGCATACATTTAACATTTAGTTACACAAGTGAATTAGTTTGGTCATTTGGATTCATTATCATTGGTGGCCTTTTATGATTTTAAGTGGTTTCTAAAAGCTCTGCTGTTAAAAAATAACCAGGCTTGAGGCTTGAGGGTCCTTCTAAAAGAACCAGACTTGAGGGTACTTCTGAAACCATTGTTTAATTCTACAGTATTAGAGATCATCTTTCATGGTCATTATTTCATTCAAGTGAGGCACGGTTTTGAATGATACATTATTTTAAATTACACTTGCTTATCACAAAAGCTTGAGATGCATCGTGCATCCCAGACCTAACGTAAGCATGCTATCCAATCCCTGGACAGCAGAGCCACATATTACTACATAGTCGAAAACTGAAACATCCCTTGTCTGTCACGAATGCTGAATAAAATAATATTTGAACTTACTCCATGGGGTTGGTTTATATACAGCGTTGGTGTTTGAGACAAAATATCAGAAGGAACATATTATTAAACAGACTTTGCAAATGTTAGTATTTTGTTCATCTCTTGTGGACAGAGTACATAAATATAGATGCTACCATTGGTCTGTCATGATACAACAGGATGCGTGAGATAACAAGTGAAATTAGTTCCCGTGCTAGGGTTTTTCATCACTGGTAATTGAAAAAAATCACGATTTCGCAGGTGTTAGTATCTTTCGGAATTTTTGAAGGGGTGGGGACATTTGGCCCATAGACTTACCCATACCTTGCAAAGAGAAAGGGTGGAGGTCTTCGTTCCGTTTCCGATCCTCATTCTATCTCGTCTTAACACGTATGGACCCAGAACTTAATCAAGCATCTGACCCATTACGCAAGACTTTAGTTCTGGGTTAACCGAGATTAGTATGTGGTAGACCCACTTCTTCACTGCTTTCCTGATGTCAAAATAAAAGTAAAGCATGTGCACCATATGTACTCAAAAAGCAATGGATAACTTGCAGGGGACTTTTATTTTTTCAAGAGGAAAACAGGAAAAAGTGGGTCTACAACAGAGCCATGTTTGGAAAGTCTGTTTTATAATATGTTCCTTTGTATATTTTGTCTCAAATTCCACCCTAACTCCAAGGACAATTGATAAGTTCAAATATCGTTTTATTCAACATTCGTGACAGACGAGGGACGTCCATATTTTTGCCTATGTAATAATATGTGTCCCTGGCTTTCTAGGGATTGGATAGCATGGTCACGTCGGGACCACACGCATCCCAGACCCAGACAACATACGTGTCTCAAGTACTCTACAACAATTGGGGCAGCAGCATATTGTTTGAGCTGAGCAGGCATGGTGCTGTAGAAATTTCACTATCTTTAGTTGCCTCTCATCTTGGATCCTGGATCCTGTCCTGCATTTCAAGGCTGCTTTGAGACAATGACCTATCAGTGACCCTGCTCAGATAATCCCCACCATTGTGACGCTGAGTTGTCTAGTGCTACTGCAAATGCACGTTTTCTTAGGGGTGTTGACAGTCATACTGTAAGTAACCTGATTTATGTTCCTCTAAATGCATCTGTCAATCCTACAGCTATTGTCAGTAGTAACATATGCTGATGAACCTGAGTTATACTGTTAGCACTGAGACGTTTTGTCCTAGTAGGAAGCCCACTGTGAGCAGTGCACCCTATACTATCAGCTGTCATATCTAGCTCTGATAAGCCTCCCAGTAAAGCAATAAAAACCACCAAGAATCCCAGAAAGTACAAAAATAGTCTACATAACATATGTCGCCTAAAAAACAAAGTTCATGAAATCAATAACTTTCTATTAAAATTCATATACTGACTGTCTCTGAAACTCACTTAGAAAATACCTTTGATACAGTGGTAGCAATACATGGTTTCAACATCTTCAGAAGAGACAGGAATGCCAATGGTGGAGGTGTTGCCAATTATGTTCAGAGTCATATTCCTGTAAAGCTTAGAGAGGATCTCATGTCAAATAATAATATGGCTACAGGTTCATCTGACTCACTTAAATCCCATTTGTGTGGGAAGCTGCTATAGACCACGAAGTGCTAACAGTAAGTATCTGGATAATATGTGTGAAATGCATGATAATGTATATGATCTCAACAGAGAGGTATATTTCTTTGAGGACCTAAATATTCACTGGCTTTTATCTAGCTGTTCACTCAAGAAAAAGCTTCAAAATGTAACCAGTTCCTGCAACCTGGTTCAGGTTATCAGTCAACCTACCAGGGTATTTACAAACGGAACAGGAACTAAAGCATCCACTTGCATTTGCCACATCTTTACTAATGCTGCTTCTACACCTGCATTGCTTGCTGTTTGGGGTTTTAGGCTGGGTTTCTGTACAGCACTTTGTGACATCAGCTGATGTAAGAAGAGCTTTGATTGATTGATTGATCTGCTCTAAAGCAGTATCCAAATCCATCAAATGTGGTGATCATAATATAATAGACATAACTAGGAAAACCAAAGTTCCAAAGGCTGGGCCTAATATAGTGTATAAGAGGTCATACAAGAGGTTTTGTAGTGATTCCTGTGTTTAAGATGTAAGTAATATTTGCTGGTATGTGGTGTGTATTGAGGATCAACCAGACGCTGCACTTGACACATTTATGAAATTGCGTCTTCCACTTACGAATAAGCAGGCACCCATTAACAAAATTACTGTAAAATCAGTTGAATCCCTGTGGATTGATGAGGAATTAAAAAATTGTATGATTGAGAGGGATGAAGCAAAGGGAATGGCAAATAAGTCTGGCTGCACAGCCGATTGGCAAACGTACTGTAAATTGAGAAATCATATGACTAAACTGAACAAAAAGAAGAAGAAACTGTACTATGAAACAAAAATAAATTATATAAAGAAAGATAGGGAAAAGCTTTGGAGTACCTTAAATGACATTTTTGGCAAAATGGCAAACTCGGATCCATCATTCATTGAATCAGAAAACATACTGATATTGCCAACTACTTTAATCATATTTTCATTGGCAAGATTAGCAAACATAGGCAAGACATAGCAACAAAAAATTCTGAACCTATACATCCATGCATAACTGACCAAATTATGAAAGACAAGCGTTGTAATTTTGAATTCCGTAATGTGAGTTTGGAGAGGTGAAAATGTTTTTATTTATTATTTTTAAATGTTTTTTTTTATCAACAATGACAAGCCACCTGGGTCTGACAACTTCAATGGAAAATTCCTGAGGATGATAGCGGACGATATTGCCACTCCTATTTGCATTGTCTTCAATCTAAGCCTACATAAAAGTGTGTGCCCTCAGGCCTGGAGGGAAGCAAAAGTAATGCTGCTACCCAAGAATAGCAAAGCAAACCTTGACTGACTCAAACAGCTAACCAATCAGCCTGTTACCAACCCTTGGTAAATGTTAGGAAATAATTGTGGTTGACCAGATACAATGCTATTTCACAGTAAACAAATGAACAACCGTTTTTCAGCAAGTTTATAGGGAGAGTCATTCAACAGGTACAGGACCTACTCAAATGACTGAAGATTGGCTAAGAGCAATTGATAATACAAATATTGTGGGAGCTGTTTTGTTAGACTTCAGTGCAAAAAGGGTATGTGAAAAACGTGTGTTATGGCTTTACATTCCCTGCTATATTGTGGATTGAGAGTTACCTGCTCGCAAGGGTGTTCTTCAATGGAAACCTCTCCAACACAATCCAGGTAGAGTCAGATATTCCTCAGGGCAGTTGTCTAGGCCCCTTACTTTTTTAAATTTTTACTAATGACTTGCCACTGCCTCTGAATAAAGCCTTTGTGTCTATGTATGCTGATGACTCAATACTGTACACATCAGCTACCACAGCAAGTGAAATGCTGCAACACTTAACAAAGAGCTGCAATCAGTTTTAGAATGGGTGGCAAGAAATAAGTCCTAAAAAAGTCCTAAATATTTCAAAACCTAAAAGCATTGTATTTGGAACAGATCATTCACTAAACCATAAACCTCAACTAAATCTTGTAATGAATAATGTGAAAATTTAACAAGTTGAGGAGAATAAACTGCTTTGAGTAACACTGGATTGTAAACAGTAATAGTTAAAGCATATTGATGCAACAGTAGCTATGGGAGAAGTCTGTACATAAGCGCAGCTCTGCCTTCTTAACAAAGCTATCAAGGCAAGTCCTACAGGAGCTAGTTTTGAGCACATATGGAATACTGTCAAGTTGTGTGGTCAGGTGCCACAAATAGGGACTTATGAAAATTACAATTGGTCCAGACAAGGCCAACACACCTGACCCTTAAATGTCCATGGAGAGCTAACATTAATGAATGTCAATCTCTCCTGACTTAATCACTACTTGTATTTTTAAGAGGTGAATGCGCCAAGCTCTTGATTTAAACTACAAGCACACAGCTCAGACAGCCATGCATACCCAACAAGACAAGCCACCAGATGTCTCTTCACAGTCCCCAAGTCCAGAAAAGATTATGGGAGAGGCACAGTACTACATAGAGCCATGACAACATGGGACTCCATTCCACATCAAGTAACTCATGCACGCAGTAAAATCATATATGTAGTACCAGTCAAAAGTTTGGACACACCTACTCATTCCGGGTTTTTTTCTTTGATTTTACTATTTTCTATGTTGTAGAATAATAGTGAAGACATCAAAACTATGAAATATCACATATGGAATCATGTAGTAACCACAAAAGTGTTAAACAAATCAAAATATACTTTATATTTGAGATTCTTCAAAAATAGCCACCCTTTGCCTTGATGACAGCTTTGCACAGTCTTGGCATTCTCTCAAAATAGTAAAAATAAAGAAAAACTGTTGAATGAGTAGGTGTGTCCAAACTTTTGACTGGTACTGTACAGTAAGGGAAAAAATGTTTTGATCCCCTGCTGATTTTGTACGTTTGCCCACTGACAAAGATATTATCAGTCTATAATTTTAATGGTAGGTTTATTTGAACAGTGAGAGACAGAATAACAACAAAAAAATCCAGAAAAACGCATGTCAAAAATGTTATAAATTGATTTGCATTTTAATGAGGGAAATAAGTATTTGACCCCTCTGCAAAACATGACTTAGTACTTGGTGGCAAAACCCTTGTTGACAATCACAGAGGTTGGCCACCAGGTTTGCACACATCTCAGGAGGGATTTTGTCTCACTCCTCTTTGCAGATCTTCTCCAAGTCATTAAGATTGAGGCTGACATTTGGCAACTCGAACCTTCAGCTCCCTCCACAGATTTTCCATGGAATTAAGGTCTGGAGACTGGCTAGGCCACTCCAGGACCTTAATGTGCTTCTTCTTGAGCCACTCCTTTGTTGACTTGGTCGTGTGTTTTGGGTCATTGTCATGCTGGAATACCCATCCACAACCCATTTTCAATGCCCTGGCTGAGGGAAGGAGGTTCTCACCCAAGATTTGACGGTACATGGCCCCGTCCATCGTCCCTTTGATGCGGTGAAGTTGTCCTGTCCCCCTAGCAGAAAAACACCCCCAAAGCAAAATGTTTCCACCTCATTGTTTGACGGTGAGGATGGTGTTCTTGGGGTCATAGGCAGCATTCCTCCTCCAAACACGGCGAGCTGAGTTGATGCCAAATAGCTCCATTTTGGTCTCATCTGACCACAACACTTTCCCCCAGTTGTCCTCTGAATCATTCAGATGTTCATTGGCAAACTTCAGACGGGCATGCATATGTGCTTTCTTGAGCAGGGGGATCTTGCAGGATTTCAGTCCTTCACGGCGTAATATGTTACCAATTGTTTTCTTGGTGACTATGGTCCCAGCTGCCTTGAGATCCTTGACAAGATCCTCCAGTGTAGTTCTGGGCTGATTCCTCACCGGTCTCATGATCATTGCAACTCCACGAGGTGAGATCTTGCATGGAGCCCCAGGCCGAGGGAGATTGACAGTTATTTTGTCACCCAACAGTTCTGTTGTCACCTTCTCACCAAGCTGCTTCGCGATGGTCTTGTAGCCCATTCCAGCCTTGTGTAAGTCTACAATCTTGTCCCTGACATCCTTAGCTCTTTGATCTTGGCCGTGGTGGAGAGTTTGGAATCTGATTGATTGATTGCTTCTGTGGACAGGTGTCTTTTATACAGGTAACAAACTGAGATTAGGAGCACTCCCTTTATGAGTGTGCTCCTAATCTCACCTCGTTACCTGTATAAAAGACACCTGGTAGCCATAAATCTTTCTGATTGAGAGGGGGTCAAATACTTATTTCCCTCATTAAAATGCAAATCAATTTATAACATTTTTGACATGCGTTTGTCTAGATTTTTTTGTTGTTATTCTGTCTCTCACTGTTCAAATAAACCTACCATTAAAATTATAGACTGATCATTTCTTTGTCAGTGGGCAAACATACAAAATCAGCAGGGGATCAAATACTTTTTCCATCACTGTATATACAGTTGAAGTCAGAAGTTTACATTTTTCAACCACTCCACAAATGTCTTATTAACATACTATAGTTTTGGCAAGTCGGTTAGGACATCTACTTTGTGCATGAAGTAATTTCTCCAACAATTGTTTACAGACAGATTATTTCACTTATAATTCACTGTATCACAATTCCAGTAGGTCAGAAGTTTATATACACTAAGTTGACTGTGCCTTTAAACAGCTTGGAAAATTCCCTAAAATGATGTCATGGCTTTAGATAGGCTAATTGACATCATTTGAGTCAATTGGAGGTGTATCTGTGGATGTATTTCAAGGCCTACCTTCAAACTCAGTGCCTCTTTGCTTGACATCATGGGAAAATCAAAAGAAATCAGCCAAGACCTCAGAAAAAGATTGTAGACCTCCACGAGTCTGGTTCATTCTTGGGAGCAATTTCCAAACGTCTGAAGGTACCACGTTCATCTGTACAAACAATAGTACGCAAGTATAAACACTATGGGACCATTCAGCTATCAAACCGCTCAGGAAGGAGACGGGTTCTGTCTCCTAGAGATGAACGTACTTTGGTGCGAAAAGTGCAAATCAATCCCAGAACAACAGCAAATAACCTTGTGAAGATGCTGGAGGAAACAGGTACACAAGTATCTATATCCACAGTAAAACAAGTCCTATATCAACATAACATGAAATGCCGCTCAGCAAAGAAGAAGCCACTGCTCCAAAACCGCCATAAAAAAGCCATACTACGGTTTCCAACTGCACATGGGGATAAACATCATACTTTTTGGAGAAATGTCCTCTGGTCTGATGAAACAAAAATAGAACTGTTTGGCCATAATGACCATCGTTGTGTTTGGAGGAAAAAGGGGAAGGCTTGCAAGCCAAAGAACACCATCCCAACCGTGAAGCACGGGGGTAGCAGCATCATGTTGTGGGGGTGCTTTGCTGCAGGAAGGACTGGAGCACTTCACAAAATAGATGGCATCATGAGGAGGTAAAAATTATGTGGATATATTGAAGCAACTTCTCAAGACATCGGTCAGGAAGTTAAAGCTTGGTCGCAAATGGGTCTTCCAAATGGACAATGACCCCAGGCATACTTCCAAAGTTGTGGCAAAATGGCTTAAGGACATCAAATTCAAGGTATTGGAGTGGTCATCACAAAGCCCTGTCCTCAAACCTATAGAAAATGTGTGGGCAGAACTGAAAAAGCATGTGCGAGCAAGGAGGCCTTACAAACCTGACTCAGTTACACCAGCTCTGTCAGGAGGAATGGGCCAAAATTCACCCAACTTATTGTGGGAAGCTTGTGGAAGGCTACATGAAACGTTTGACCCAAGTTAAACAATTTAAAGGCAAATACTAATTGAGTGTATGTAAATTTCTGACCCACTGGGAATGTGATGAAAGAAATAAAAGCTGAAATAATTAATTCTCTCTACTATTATTCTGACATTTCACATTCTTAAAATAAAGTGGTGATCCTAATTGACCTAAGACAGGGAATTTTTACTAGGGTTAAATGTCAGGAATTGTTAACAACTGAGTTTAAATGTATTTGGCGAAGATGTCTGTAAAGTTCGGACTTCAACTTTGTATAAAAAATATATGAATACATCTTATGGAACAGCGGGGACTGTGAGGGTACAGACACGCATGCACACATATTATAACATGTAATGTAATGTTTTTAATTGTTTATAACTGCCTTCATTTTACTGGGCCCCAGGAAGAGTAGCTGCTGCCTTGGCTATATATGTTGTTTGCTGGGCCAGGCAATGCAGACAGGTGTTTATTGGTTTGATATGAATAATCAATTGATCATCACCGGTCTCCTTTTTAAAATCTCATATACTCTCAAAACAGCCCTGACAAATGGCTGAAAACATGCATGTTTTCCCCTTTTTTCCTCTACTAAATCCACAGTGTTGAAGCCTTTACCAGGAGTGTTTGTCTACATTTCTGTGATGCAGAGGTGTTTTGGTGTCACTTGCTTACTCTCAGGGGATATGCTTATTTTTTAATCCAATAAAATTAAAAGAAAATCCTGTGTGGATTGAAATGGTTGGAGTAGTTTCATCCTGTGCCATTTCGGGGTATGTTCATAGGCGTTTTTCCTGGCTGTCTTACAAACGATCATCAATGCAGCAAGCACTGCCTTGCTTTTTGAGAAAATCAAGAACTATTTATCTTTGAAGTGCACAAACCTTTCGTTGTTCACTTCTATGTGTTCCGCTTCCTTTGATTGTTGCATCAGAGAACCGTTAGAGATGTAGCTAACTCTTTATCATGGCTCATGCATTTTAAAGAGTCCCTGATTGGCTCTGTTTCATTCTAACAGGGGATTATTTGGGGGAGGGGGGGGGGGGTATGAAGGTTTCTCAGGCCATTCTTCCTCCTGTTTCTTCTACTTGAAGGGATATGATATGGAGCCATGAAGTTCACCAGAGCAGTGCAACCTGACAGGTGTTGAGGGAGCTGTGAATATAGTATAGTCAATGAAAGAGACTTGGATTCCAAGTTCTCTCAGAACTGGACAGATAACCAAGTGGAATCATATGATTAAGGGCTGTAGTTATACTAAAATAAAATGAAATGCAACCAGTATTCAAAGATGTGTTTGAATTCTATCAGTTATAATATGGATTAGCTTTTTTCTCTCTTTTCAACTCTGGGAAAACATTGGGGAAACAACTTTCAGTTAATACATCAAATGAACACATAGAAAGCATCTATACGTGTAATTACAATGTGTGTAAAAAATATTGCTAAATGATTTCAAAGCATGCCAAAGTGGTTTTGACAGGTATTCCTGCTCATTGATTCTGTTGCATCCCAAGGCAGAGAAAATAGTGACAGTCTTACTTCAGGGATCAGTCACCCTTCATTTGGCAGCAAGCATAGAGAAAGTGTCATTAAATCATCAATGTGGACCTTCTTAAAAACAATAAGCATGGCAACCACACTCAAGTAACAAGCTTGTCTTTTTAAAGTAGGAGTGATATTTTATTGAAATGAAGAGCACATCAACTTTTTGTCACATGTCACAGCCCAAATGGATTACTTGATGTATACAGTATGTAACATTCAATCCAGCAAGAGACAAGAAAGTGTAATGAATTTAAAACACTGTAATGGGTATGAATATCTATCACAAGTGACAGTAAAGTTTAAAAAAACAACATTAAATTACAATTACCAGTAATATATTGTTGTTATTGATTTGTGTGATGCTTGCATTAATAAAAACATTTCATTATTCTGAGGGGAGATTCTGTTCTGCATCTGGCCTCACTGCAATGTTTCACATTACAATAACTCTATAAAGAGAAGGAGTCAAAATTGAGATGAGGCAGACATACTCTCTCTCTCGCGCTCCTTTTCTCCATTGCAACCTCACCATGTCCTGTCTTTCACACAACCACTTTCAGTCTACAGTCTGAATGATGCATAAGTGATGATGGCAAGCATACAGGAATGTATGTACAGTACTCTTCTTTTGGCAACCAAGTACACGTGTCATCCACTGAAGGAACTTTAGGGATTCATGATTTTTTTCCCTCACATTAATTTAAGTGTATTGTCAGTGTAGTTACATTACTAATTTAGCTAAACTAATCCAATGTAAAGTCCAAATATAGTAAAATGTAGGATTTAACACGTTGACAGAATGACGATTGGTATAAGAATATATTATCTTTCAAAAGATATCCCCAGTCTGTTCAGTGTAAGATCTACTGAAAATATGAAAACAGGAAGTGTTCTTCAACCAGTTTGAGAAACTGTCCTTAAAAAGAGGAGATTACTCTGTACAATGTTCCCATGGAAGCAGTCCATCACTGTGTGCTGAGACGGTGGGAGGGCATCATTATATACATTTACTCTATGAGGAATGAGTTGTCGCTTTGTGTAAAGGGGGAGACATTCACCCGCTGCTGGGGGAGTGTTGAGGCTGGAGCCAGTAGCTTTGCCAGCTGGCTGGCTATGCTAATCAGGCAATCATTAAGATTACATCGAAGATGAAGGAGCAGGGTGCAATTGAAACCCAAGTAAAATATGTTTCTAATTTCCAGATTGCTACCTAGCTTTTAATTTAACCAGGTACTTGCAAAAAATTTGCATGGCATTTAAGCACTCATTACAATATTAATCTTCTCTACTAGAATAGCCCAAAGGTTAAATATTATTCCTGTATTCATTTTTCAGACTTTTTTTTTAACCAATATGAAGATTTTCATTTGAAATAGTGCCATCTGCCTGAAAATGCTGGCAGGTGTGCAATTGCATTAATTATTTCTAACATGTCCTGCATTAGTGAGGTCCAACAAAAATACTTTTACAGTAGCTTAATATGAAACAAACATGTCAGCATGGTCTCTGGTGACGATTATCGAGGGGAGGTGGCAAGGAAAGAACATGTGCAGCAAAAGACAACTGATTGAGGTTAATACACGTCACGGATAGCCAGACGTTGACTGTGTCTGCAAAACCATCAAGTTGACCTTTGACTATTTTGGCTCTTGTAGAAGTGATTTAAATGACCTCTTTTCAGATGACAAGGAAATGTTCGTCCTACCACACGTAGTCTGTGTTGGGTTCAAACACAAATGCAATGTATTGGTCCATCTAGCTCTGTTAAGTAACCGTTTTTTACCCTTTTACTGGCAACAATCTTACCAGGGCACTATAAACTAATAATGTTCTTGCTTTATGCAATATCCCCCCTGCTCCTCTGGTTTGTGGCAGTCATGTCGATAACCTGCGTTGTTAACGCAGCCTAGGCAGGACAGCAGTGAGGGCCTCTGGAGAGGCATCTGTTTGCTACTGTTATCAGAATGGGATCACTGTTTGAAACCACACTGGGGCTCCATAGGCAAAGACATGTACACAGGAAGTGACAACTTGAAATGCACTACTGGTGCTATAGATTTAACACCTTCCAGGCTGACAAACCACTAAATAATAGCTTATTGATATGTGAGTAAATGCTTAAAAATATATATTAACCAAAGTTGTCATAGACTGTTTCAAATTGATGAAATAAATTAACATGAAGATACATGTGAATTTGTCAACTTGTCCATTTCTCTGCATGGGAGTTTATGTATTTTGAGTTTAGTGCCACAGATTAGAGGTCTTCACGGGTCTGGGTGAAACCGATCTACCCGGGTCTGAAATGTGAACTTGTCCCTCTGGTCTGGATCAGGACTCTGGTCTATTTAACTACTGCTGATAGACCCAAGTGGACCTGAATGTACCCGACCACGGCTCTACATAGCCTATAGCATATTTATTTTATGCTAATAAGGTAAATGTATTGACTTATAGAAGGCCTAGCCAATACATATAGACCTATTTGTTAAACAGAAGAGCAACTTGTCTGATTAACAAATATTTGTATTTTTTGTCACTTGGGTCCAATCAGGTATGGTCTAGACCCAGACATGTAAGGGTGTGGGTCGGGTCTAGGTCAAGTTGTCCTCCGTTCCATTCGGGTTCGCGTCTGATTTTTCTCGGGTCCCCTCGAGTCCGGGTTCCTATTTTTTATTTTTATGATCAGGTCTATTCGCGTTGGGTCTGATAAACATTCTGCAGTAATTGTGAGTAACCAGAATAGATTTTCAACCAGAGCCATAATACTGTATGTATGTCTCTGTCTTCAACCAGCAAGCAATCCCAAACATAACTACTGCCTCTCAGAGCTCATGATATTGGCCTTGGTATGCCTATTATAGTAGCAGGGGTAACCCACAATAACAATATCAACAACTATTATTACAATAATCGTAATCATTATGGCTATAAGGCTAATCAAAGTAATGATCCTAATAATCTATCAGATTCTCTATCAGATACAGAGGAACCACACTCTGGAATTCTTGTCTTCACATTGCCAAAACCTCATCATCCCTCAATGACTTCTAGCGACGACTGGGTGTCAGCTTGATGAACCAAACTACACAACAATCCCCTCCATGTAGCCCCTCTCACACTCACACACACATGCACACACACGTGTTCAAACATGTTTTTTCTGGTATACTGAGTACATCATGTACAATTATAATTAATATGCTGTTTAACTGATTGAACCAAAACAAATGTTGTACTTATATTTTTGGTGTTGTTTGTTTTTGGTGGGCTTCCAACCTCACCTGTTACTGGTTTTTATTATCTTTACTGTTTTGTCTTTCACTTCTTTTCTTTGATGCGAATCAATATAACCTAAAAACCTAAAAACCGAATCATATTTTATTAGGCTATATGCCTGATGCAATGGGTCTACATGTATTATAATACAGTAGCAATGTAATAGCATTACAACAACAAACGTCACATGTTTTATTATTTGTACCAATAAGAATAAAACATTTTTAATTCAGGTCTTAATGGTTTCAAATGAACGCTAACAGTCTGTAAAAAGGTTATTATCCAGTAGCGGAGTAGCTGTCAACAGAAACTCGCCCCTCTAACTAGGAGCCCTGCCATTCATGCTTAAAGGACCAATAGGATGCTCGCGCGTAAACTGCTACGCTCCTCGTTGGTGGTGGGAGCTGCCAATCCAGTTCTCAGTGGGCTGGCTAATTGAAACGGAATCGGATGGTTCTCATTCTAGCCACCGCACTTGTGAGATAGGTAGTTGCCCGTTGCCGATTATCCGAGGTGAGCGACAGTGCATGTGAAACATCAAGAGAAAAAAATAGTGATCGAGAAGAAAAAAAAACGCAAAGGGTGAGACAGGAAGAAACTTGAGAAACTATGGCTGTGTCAGCAACTCCGCCGGTGCTTTCCCAAACCTCTACTCTGGAGTCTGGCAGCTTATTTCGCTCCGATCCGCTGTATACAAGCCCAGCCGAGTCCCCGAGACTGACAAGCAGCATGATCAACTCTTTCATCAGCGGAGGAGGCGGTGGAAATGGAAACGGCACAAGCGGCAATAACGAGTGCAAAATGGTTGAGGTGCACGGGGTCAGGGTAGCCTCGTTCAACGTGGACGGTCAAGAACTTATTTGCCTGCCGCAGGTCTTCGACCTCTTCCTGAAACATCTGGTCGGAGGGCTGCACACCGTCTACACCAAGCTGAAGCGGCTGGATATATGCCCCGTCGTGTGCACGGTGGAACAGGTCCGAGTTCTGCGGGGGCTTGGGGCTATTCAGCCCGGGGTGAATCGCTGCAAACTCATCACCCGCAAGGACTTCGAAGCGCTGTACAACGACTGCACCAATGCCAGGTTAGTTGCATGTTTCCTTCTTACCATGTTTCATATGCAGCCCCACTGCGATGCCCCAAAAGCAGAGCAGACGGGGCAATGAACTAAAAGTTTTCAACTAACTTTTTTTGTAGATGCACCAACTGAGGTTAATCAAAATGTGTAGCAAACGCTGCATTAGGCTACACTGTGTCTTTCAGTTACCATTGTTGAAATCAATAATACAAGCATGAGCAAAATGATGCTATGCTACTATATTATGAATTAACATTAAAGCATTGTGGACACTTAATTCAATCATTGACGTCTGTACCCGTCACTCTCTCTGTCTCTCTTGAACACACACGCACTAGTTCTATCTGAATAGAGGCTACAATGGTTCCATTTTATAGACAGCAATGTATGAGGGAAGTAGTTGAGTTATTCATAACTTATAAGCAATCCCCCCTATAGCTGCAGCTCGTTGTTTCGTCATGTATCAAAGCTCTAGATCGTTTTCCCACATACTTACAATATGTTGGCATTGAGGAAAATAACTTTTAATTAAATAGCACCTTTTCTCACTTTGACGTTCACCTTATTGACCTTTAATGTGACGCAACATACTTTTCCTATAAAGCCTAATTCATATTCAGATCACAACACTATAATAAACATGACAACAGTAAGCTTACTGCTTGATTGTTCATTTCGAATATTTTTTAGGACTTTCACTAAGAAGAATTGTGTTATTTTTGGTTTGTTAATAAAGCACGTCTCACTATGAACCATTATGCCATTCCGGCGTCATTCAGGAGCAATAGAGCAGGTTATGGTATATGAAGTTTAAGTTTCTTCATTTAAGTTCCTCAAGTCTACCTGAGTGTAATTTGATATAAATCCCATAAATCTATATCATTGTAATGAGCAGGCAAACATGTAAGTCCACCTCTCTTTTGCTAAATGACTAAATTAAACAGACCGTTGTGTCTCTGTATAGAATCCGTTCGATTCTACCAGTGAGAAAATATAATTAAAAGTAAGGATGAGAGAAGTTTTAGATGTGGATTTCACTTAATGAGGCTACATTTGTGGGCCTTTTGTTGCATTTTCTGTCACTTCTGCCACGTTAAAAAATATATATATTTTATTATATTTTTTACTAATGCCACTGGGCACAGACTTCAATTCAACGTCTATTCCACGTTGGTTCAACATAATTTCATTAAAATTACTTGGAAACAACGTTGATTCAACCAGTGTGTGCCCAGTGGGACCTCTCCTCTCCCTTTCCCCTCGAGTTGATCTTCAACCCGTGCACCGTGCTGGCTGTGCGCTGCAGATGTTGCTTGTGTGTTTAATAAATCAATGAGACAGTTCTGAATGAATCACCTCGGATGGATTCTCTGCTCGGTTTGATGTCCAGGTGTTATTCTTAGCTTGTTATCATGACAGATGCATTAGTGTTCCCATACAATGTCAGATGAGGAAAATAACTCTAAACAGACCAGTGCCCTCTTTTCCCAAGAGCTTTAGCATTCCGAACCTCAACGTTTTTTCCCCTCATTGTCTCGTTGTACGTAATTGCAACTTTTATTCTCCAGCAGCTTCCCCGGCTACTTCGACAATAAGCCATGCTGATTATTCTCCACAAAAGAGGAGGCTGGTAATTCAATACAAAGACAGGATTTTCACATGTGAAAATAAACATAACAAAAAGTTACCTTGAATAGATGCTGGACCCACGAATGTGCATCAGGGTTGCTGTTATATCATGTAGATTAAGACAAGACATGGATGATGATTATAAATTCCCACTTAATCAATAGAGATGTAATGATGATGATTGTAATAATAGTTGTGAAACCAAAAGAGAAATCTATTTGTAGAAAAGTTTTCATTCTGTGTGTCCCGCTGTCACAGCACACACACTGAAGTTATTCACTCCGAAAATCACAGCATATAAGACCTTTTAACACATTTTTATTTCTGACCACATAATTTAATCTTGTCTTAATTAATTATGCGTCAAACAAAAAAATTAAGTACTTTATGCTAAACTTTTTGTCTTTATTTCGCAATTTACCAACATCAAACATTTTTCATATGGCATCTTGACCATCTGTTTGAAATCGAATACCTTTCCATCTCTGACGCATTAACGGATCGTGCATGTTGTGTCAAACTGAGTCTGATATATTTTGATGCGATTGGTGTATTGATTACAGATCAAGTGGACAATTGTGCCGTAGGAGTAAGCGTAAGGCTGTATTTTGACCGCTATTTTTATTTTATTTTAGTTCACTTTCATTACAAGACATTTCAAAGGTTTCAGTTTTCAGTCTTTCACTTTCTACAGCGTTCAAGTGAACTACATCAATATTTGCAAAAAAGTAGAAATAATTTAAAACGTCTGTCTTACCTGATATAACATTCAACTCAACATCCGGCTGTCAGAAAGGGGATCAAGATTATTGTATCTCTCGGTGGTGAGTTTGGTGTGAAAATGACAAGGAAGCGCATGGAGAGGATACAACGATGCATTAAATATGTCCTCAACACGAGCTAGACTACTCTTGTGACACACACACACACACACACACACACACACACACACACACACACACACACACACACACACACACACACACACACACACACACACACACACACACACACACACACACACACACACTTTCAATTAGAGAATCTGCTTTGGGGTTATGTTTGGAGAGGAATATAGATTATATTTTACACAGCGATCACTGAGAGAGAGGGTGAAGCAGAAGCATGGTGGGAGAGAGAGGGAGGCAGGAATATGTTAGTATTTCATGTCCAGATGGTCAGTTTGGGCAAGATTCGGTCATTAACCTTTCAGCCTCTCCTCCCTGATTTTACAATCCCTGGATCTATTATTACGTTTGACTTTGATCTGTTGCACTTGTCAAATGTACCCTAGGAGAGAGAGATTCTATATGTGTATTAGAAGTGAACTGGTTACTATAATACATCATTCACTGCAATGTTGAAGGTTATAGTGTAGGCTATGTGCTGCTCACTTCACAAAGATTGCAGCCACTGATGCGTAATGAAATTGCCTGAGTAATACAGTATGGGTGGCAAGAGAATTGAATATGCACCTTGGCCTCCGTGCTTTACGGCTCACCTGCCTGCGCGCGCCCATCTGAGCGCTGTCTTTATAGTCAGATTTAAACATCATCCACCATCCCATCACCAGATGGTTGTAACTAATGAGTGAAAACAGGCCTATCCCCCCCCCCCTTTATTTGGCGAAGTGACGGGAGAGAATGAAAGCGAGGGAAAGAAAACGTGTGGATATCTCTTCATGGACGCAGTGCACATCTCTCAGTAGACGCAGGAAGCCTGTAAACTGGAATAGTGGATAGAGTCATCAAGAAATCAAAACATCTCGACAAAACCTTTAGCACGGACAAGGACAATTTGAAAACGGGAAAATGTCCAAATCAGCAAACATAGGCGGCACTTAGGGCTCCTTTTATGATATTTCAGCTCGCGATTGATCTCCAAGTTTTTATTACATTCATTATTTATTAAAAATAATTTGCAAGCTAAACATAACGCTAACCTAGTTTGCACTTGGGGACTGCACTTAGGAAATGTAATGGAAATTACATTAGAGATGAACATCTGTGCTGTTTTTCCACTCTCCTCGTGTTTCTTCCCTCAAAGGTGTATTGGATTAACCATTTAACCATTCACCGAATGCAGATGACCATGAGAGACAAAAAAAATTGCTGCTGACTGAAGAGACCAGAGAGGTCTTGGAGATAGCTTGTTGAGGAGATCAGTGAGGCCTTTAAACATTATTCTTCTAAACGAGATGTAACAGGTTCTTTGAGGCTCGCTCAATGAGCCATAACCCACATCACTCCTAATCAGACATTTTGGTTAGAAATCAATGAAAATTTAACTTAATCATAATTAATGATAACCTTGTGAGTTTTTAGAAAGCCTAACAGAATAAGCTTCTTCTTTCCTTATTTTAAGTCATTCATCTATAAAGGCTTTAATTCTCCAGGATGCCCAGATAAAAATTCCAGCTGCACATTTTAACACCACTTAAGGTTTCCTAAAAAAAAAGATGATCCAGATTTTCTGCTTGATTATAATCTGTGGGTAAATGTGAGGTTCTGGAAATGTTTTGTTAGATCTATGGAGGATGGGTACATTGGCCAAACCACTGTCCTTTCCTTCGCTTGTGTTTGTGTGGTGAATCAGTACATGATCCCTTGTCCTGTGGCCTCCACAGAGTGTCCCATATTGAATGTTAATAGAGAATACCCCAGTGATGTCTGGGTGAAATCAGAGACACATGGAATTGATGACTGAAGTACAGTATCTGCTACAGTAACAGGTAGATTTTTTTGCTGTGTGTGTGTATAGAGGTGGCGTTGGTTGTCAGTGTGTGTTGGCCAGTCTAACTGCTCCATATGGCCAGCTCCCTGCCTGTAGCCTAGCCTTGGGCAGCGATACACCCGATTGAGCACGCCACCCAAGACACACCCCTGTCTCCTCCAATCTCCTCCAATCAGCAGGGAGCGTGTCACTCTGTCTAGAACCACCACGGCTCCTTAATGTCAACCATCAATTATACACTGGCTTCTTCTTCAGCTTGATTTTATTACATATCTGCTCCCAATGCCCTTTTCTACTTTAAATAATAAATTAACCCCACTTGATGTGAAGAGTTGCACCAAGCACTGTCAAAGCTCTGGAGAGATCAGCCTCATTAAATAGTGAAGGAGTGCTTTTTGTTTTTCTGTTTAGATGGCATTTAAGCATGGCCCTCTGTGCATGGCTCTCTCCTGCTCATGCATGCATGTGTCTCTGTGTGTTCATGGTTGTTTTCCGTGTGTTTCATGGTTGTCGTTCCAAGTCATGACGCCCACCATCTCAGATGGTTCTGAAATCGTTTATGTAGTTAGAAACAGGTCAAATTGCCATTCCTGAAACGTTATTTTGTTGAAATGGAATTTGATCTGAAAGAAAATAAGCTAATTGATTGTACCCAAATTGGCCATTTTAATTTATAGGATTCAGATAATATTCAATAAATATAGTAACCAACATCCGATTTGGACCAAACGTCTTCCTACCAATGAGTAAGACATGAGAATCACGCCAAAAATGTCAAATGCCGCCCACAGATCCCCCACACCCCATGCCATTCCAACCCCCAACTACCAGTATACAGTATCAGTTCTCTATGTTTGACAAGTAGTATAAAGCTGTGGCTTGGAGTATTGCTTCTCCATACTATGTCATATATTCCCAGTGAATCTGTTGATAGTTTTTTCCTCTGTTTAGAGAAATGAGTCATTGAAGTATCTTGCATTATTTACCATAAAGTGGTGTGAAAGTACCAGATTCTGACCACTAGATGCTAATGTTCCTGCTATACCTCCACACTCTTTTTTCGATTTTGCTGGTCTCTTGTGTATATTAAATAGATCACAACATTCCCTTTGCAATTTTGGGGAGAAAACCAATAGATTTGGCTCGTGATGAAAATACATTGTGTGGTCGTCTTCACAATTGAGACCAGTCCTCCATGAAAGCAATTCAATTTGTCCTTCTTTTAATCTTAATCTGTGTCCAAGAAATTGACCCCTTGTGGGTCTGGATTAGTTACTGTTAGACCATTCCTGGTGAACAAGCAAACCATTTGTCTACAGCAGTTCTGATGGTTTCAATGTCATGGTCTCTAATGGTCTTCAAAGGTAAAAGTCCCAAACACATACCATATACACTGAGTGTACCAAACATTAGGAACACATTTTTTTGCAAAGGTAATGGTATTGGGTTCTATAAGGGTTGTCGCAACATTTTTGTCCCTAGCTAGCCCATTTCTCCATCAAAGTTTTGGGCTTGTAGGAAAAGTCTTCATATTGGAATTGCACCGTAGGGATTGCCCTCTCAGAGAGCTGCCACTTGTTGGACTTTTCAAGGAAAGTTGGGCTGAAGCATTAGCTTGCTAAGAGACAAACTGAATTGCTTTATTTGTGAGGATGACCACATAGTTTATATTCATAATGAAAGTAAAGGGGGATGGGGGAGACCTAGTCAGTTGTACAACTGAATGCCTTCAACTGAAATGTGTCTTCAGCATTTAACTCAACCCCTCTGAATCAGAGAGGTGCGGGGGGCTGCCATAATCGACATCCACGTCTTCGGCGCTCGGGTAACAGTGGGTTAACCGCCTTGCTCAGGGGCAGAGCGACAGATTTTTACCTTGTCAGCTCAGGGATTCGATCCAGCAATGAGCCAAATCTCTAGGTTTTCTACCCAAAGTTGCAAAGGAAATCCTGTGATCTAATTAATAAACAAAAGACACCATTAAAATGGATAAAAGAGTGTGGCTTTATGGTAAATAATACAAGCAAATTTCTCTGAACGGGGAAAAATTCATCTCCAAATTCACAGTGAATAGCCACAGGTTCATACTACTTGTCAAACATAGAGAACTGATAGGGTTGTTAGGGTTGGATTGACATGGTGGTCCGTGGGTGGCTTTTGACAATTTTTTGGGATTCGTTGTGTCTTACTTTTTGGTAGGAAATAGTTTGGTCACAATCGGCTGTTGCGCACTACGTTTATTGAATACTATTTGAGTTCTATCAATTCAAATTGCAAATCAATAAGCTTCATTTCTTAGAGATCAAATTATATTTTATAAAAAAGCCTCAGGAATACTAATCGGTATCTGTTACTACCTACATCAATGATTTCAGAACAATCTGAGATGGTGGGTGTCTACATCCTCTTTATTATACTTTTTGAGGTGGAACGACCCATGTGTCAGTCAGCTGCATGGTGCAGACTGTGATGGTGTCAGCCAGCTGCCCGGTGCAGACTGTGGTGGTGTCAGCCAGCTGCCCGGTGCAGGCTGTGATGGTGTCAGCCAGCTGCCCGGTGCAAACTGTGGTGGTGTCAGCCAGCTGCCCGGTGCAGGCTGTGATGGTGTCAGTCAGCTGCCTGGTGCAGGCTGCGGTGGTGTCAGCAAGCTGCCTGGTGCAGGCTATGATGGTGTCATCCAGCTGCCTGGTGCAGGCTGCGGTGGTGTCAGCAAGCTGCCTGGTGCAGGCTACGATGGTGTCAGCCAGCTGGCCGGTGCCTAATGAACCTACTGTTACAGCAGCACACACACATTAGTCCAGATGAGAGGTAAAATGGATTCACTGTGTAATGGTTTGGCTGCAAGGCTTCCTTGTAGTCCCCTATTTGACTAATGTACAGTAATCGTAATAGTTCAATTATTCAGTTTAAAATATAAATTGTGTCTGTGAAGACATGCTTAAACTTTCTGGCACCCATTTTAATTAGTATATTTGTTTTAGGTAATTAAAGCAATTAAAGAAATATGATCATAATTATTGGGTAATACATGTAATCATTAAATAACTATAATCATTATTATTGGGTAATACATGTAATCATTAAATAACTATAATCATTATTATTGGGTAATAAATGTAATCATTAAATAACTATGATCATTATTATTATGTAATAAATGTAATCATTAAATAACTATGATCATTATTATTATGTAATAAATGTAATCATTAAAGAAATATGATCATTATTATTGGGTAAATTGAGAAAATAATTTAGTCTGACTTTCCCCCATTTCCTTAAATTACTTTTCTGTGTAAATTCTAACATCCCGACCTTTCCTCATGTGAGATTTATAGCACTCCATTGTAAAAGCAAAGGTTGAAATACTTTGATATTTTTATGACTGGGGTTAGCTTGCCCCTAGACGTGTGTGTGTGTGTATGTGTGTGTGTGTGTGTGTGTGTGTGTGTGTGTGTTTATGCGTCGTGTGTCATACAATATGTCATGAATGTTGTGGAGTGCCTGTTCCAAGCCACAGCCCTGTAATAACTAGTCCCCTAACTAATCCCATAACTAGTCCCATAACTATTCCGATAACTAGTCCCATACATAACCAATGAATTGGAGGCAAAGAAAAGACATGTGGTCAATTAGGGATTGGAAATATGCTTCTATGAACTCCGTGGACCTCGTGCACATTTATGTCAGTAAAGTGTCATAATCATGAGCTGTCACTCATAATATTTTTTCTCCCACTTCATTGTTCATGAATGTAATAGTTAAATTATTCAGTTCATCATTTTACACAGTAAATAGAGTGTGAATGTGTGGAAGTGAATTGAGCCTGAGCCTGCCGTTTAGGACAGTGGAGAGCAGAGAGCAGAGAGCGTCTGCATGTGTGAGGACTTGATGTGAGATGCATGTGATAGATATGTGAGCAATATTTTATTTTTTACCTTTATTTAACTAGGCAAGTCAGTTAAGAACTGATCAATGATGGCCTAGGAACAGTGGGCAGAACGACAGATTTGTACCTTGTCAGCTCGGGGGGTTTAAACTTGCAACCTTCCGGTTACTAGTCCAACGCTCTAACCACTAGGCTACACTGCCGCCGATATGTGAGAGATATGTGAGAGATTTGTCTTTTGACCTATGTGTTTATGTGTGTGTGTTTGTAATGTCGATGTGTTAACATGTGTGTGTGGTTTATTTATTTAATTGAACCTTTATTTAACTAGGCAATTCAGTTAAGAACAAATTCTTATACACAATGACGGCCTACAAAATGTTTATGTTGTGTGCGGCCCCGGGGGGGGGAGGTGAATGTGACAGATGGAAGAAGCCTGTCGTCTCTCACTGGGGTAGAAATGACATCCACCGTCTCTTCGTGATGTAGGAGACCAGGCAAAACCAGAGTCACTGGTGTCATCTTGACTTTGGGATGATCTTCTTCCTGGGCTTAATGACACATCTGCGGCGGGGCTATATTTATTACAGTCATGTAGAGTAAAATGAATTGTCTCCTAACATTCATTTTGGGTTTGCCTCTAGCAGTGCTTTAACGGAGGACAGTAGGCTCCAGGAGTATTGTTTAATCACATTAATATCACAGCCCCAGGACAACCCAGATAATTGTACAAACGAACATAGAAATATGTATCTCTAACTTTTATGATTGAATTATGCAAATTAATCATCGCCTGCCCTTCCAAGCACTAATCATCTAATTAGGAGTGATGCATTAAATAGTTGTTTTTGGATGGGGATATGGGAGAAGCAGGGAGCAGAAAATTGAATGTGACATTAAAATCTACACAGTAGTTTGTACCAGAATAGCTGGTGTTTTCCAATCCCCTCTCTCTCTCTCTCTCTCTCTCTCTCTCTCTCTCTCTCTCTCTCTCTCTCCCTCTCTCTGTATCTCTCTCTCTCCCTCTCTGTCTCTCTCTGTATCTCTCTCTCTCTCTCTCTCTATCTCTCTCTCTCTCTCTCTCTCTCTCTCTCTCTCTCTCTCTCTCCCAGTCTAGTTGTGGGCTCATTAGTGAAGTTTTGTAAGACATTATACAAGCTTGATACTTAAGTCCCTTAATCTTATTTTTTTTGTTGCAGTTTTGATTAATTGTGTTGCTGCTCAGATGATGTGTTTTGACATGGAGCTGTTGGACGTGGTGGTGTGGGCGCAGACAGACATAGACATGCAGTGCTCTGCTCTTGGAACTCAATGCAGTTGAAGAAATGTGAATTAGCGTCCCAATTACACAGATGAATATTTTATGATGTGTTTAGCAGTGTGTGCTCTTTTTTCCTTCCGTGCTGACTCTGGATGCGAGGAGCCTACAGTAATAAGGCACCCATGCAGACTGAGGACAGGACAGCCCAGAGCCCAAACTCTCTCTCTGTTCCATATAAAAAACAGACCATCCTAAACAAAAGGCCTGTGCCTCCCTCTGTGATCTGTGTTTGTCTCCTGAATCTCTGACATCTGGAGGCAATAACCAAGGGCTCTACCTCCCGTACTGCAGCTTGTACTGCAGCCCCTATCCTACTGCTGCCCCCAGCTTACTGCAGCTCCTAGCCTACTGTGGCCCCTAGCCTACTGCAGCCCCTAGCCTACTGCAGCCCCTACCCAACTGCAGCCCATAGCATACTGCAGCCCCTAGCTTTCTGCAGCCCATAGCCTACTGCAGCTTCTAGCCTACTTCTGGCCCTAGCCTACTGCAGCTTCAAGCCTACTTCTAGCCCTAGCCTACTGCAGCCCATAGCCTACTGCAGCTCCTAGCCTACTGCAGCCCCTAGCCTACTGCAGCTTCAAGCCTACTTCTGGCCCTAGCCTACTGCAGCCCGTAGCTTACTGCAGCCCGTAGCTTACTGCAGCCCCTAGCCTACTGCAGCGCTCAATGTCACTAGTGATGGCCGGGGTCACCTGAAGAGACTACAGACACCCTGGTTTGATTCCTGACTGTACCACAACCAGTCGTGATTGGGAGTCCCATAAGGCGGCGCACAATTAGCCCAGTGTCGTCCGGGTTGTAAGCCGTCATTGTAAATAGGAATTTGTTCTTAACTGACTTGCCTAGGTAAATAAAGGTTAAATAGAAAAATAAATAAAAAAGGAGCAGCAGCCGTGATCCCCCCCCCCTCCCACAGACACTGTCAGTCTGGCCCTGCTCCCCCCCCCCCCCCCCCCCCACAGACACTGTCAGTCTGGCCCTGATCCCCACCCCCCCTCCCACAGACACTGTCAGTCTGGCGCTGATTCCCCCCCCCGCACAGACACTGTCAGTCTGGCCCTGATCCCCCCCTCCCACAGACACTGTCAGTCCGGCCCTGATCCCCACCCCTCCTCCCACAGACACTGTCAGTCTGGCAACAATCCCTCCCCCACAGACACTGTCAGTCTGGCCCTGATCCCCCCCCCCCCCCACAGACACTGTCAGTCTGGCCCTGATCCCCACCCCTCCTCCCACAGACACTGTCAGTCTGGCCCTGATCCCCACCCCTCCTCCCACAGACACTGTCAGTCTGGCCCTGATCCCCACCCCTCCTCCCACAGACTCTGTCAGTCTGGCCCTGATTCCCCCCCCCCACAGACACTGTCAGTCTGGCCCTGATCCCCACCCCTCCTCCCACAGACACTGTCAGTCTGGCCCTGATCCCCACCCCTCCTCCCACAGACTCTGTCAGTCTGGCCCTGATCCCCACCCCTCCTCCCACAGACTCTGTCAGTCTGGCCCTGATCCCCCCCCCCCCCCCCCTCCCACAGACACTGTCAGTCTGGCCCTGCTCCCCCCCCCCCACCTCCCACAGACACTGTCAGTCTGGCCCTGCTCCTCCCCCCACAGACACTGTCAGTCTGGCCCTTCTCCCCACCCCACCTCCCACAGACACTGTCAGTCTGGCAACAATCCCTCCCCCACAGACACTGTCAGTCTGGCCCTGATCCCCCCCCCCCCCACAGACACTGTCAGTCTGGCCCTGCTCCCCCCCCCACCTCCCACAGACACTGTCAGTCTGGCCCTGCTCCCCCCCCCCCCCACAGACACTGTCAGTCTGGCCCTTCTCCCCACCCCTCCTCCCACAGACACTGTCAGTCTGGCAACAATCCCTCCCCCACAGACACTGTCAGTCTGGCCCTGATCCCCCCCCCCCCCCCCACAGACACTGTCAGTCTGGCCCTGATCCCCACCCCCCCTCCCACAGACACTGTCAGTCTGGCTGTGATCGCCCCCCCCCCCCCCCCCCCCTCCCACAGACACTGTCAGTCTGGCCCTGATCCCCACCCCTCCTCCCACAGACACTGTCAGTCTGGCCCTGATCCCCCCCCTCCCACAGACACTGTCAGTCTGGCCCTGCTCCTCCCCCCACAGACACTGTCAGTCTGGCCCTTCTCCCCACCCCTCCTCCCACAGACACTGTCAGTCTGGCAACAATCCCTCCCCCACAGACACTGTCAGTCTGGCGCTGATTCCCCCCCCCGCACAGACACTGTCAGTCTGGCCCTGCTCCTCCCCCCACAGACACTGTCAGTCTGGCCCTTCTCCCCACCCCTCCTCCCACAGACACTGTCAGTCTGGCAACAATCCCTCCTCCCACAGACACTGTCAGTCTGGCCCTGATCCCCACCCCTCCTCCCACAGACTCTGTCAGTCTGGCCCTGATCCCCACCCCTCCTCCCACAGACTCTGTCAGTCTGGCCCTGATCCCCCCCCCCCCCCCCCCCTCCCACAGACACTGTCAGTCTGGCCCTGCTCCCCCCCCCCCCCACCTCCCACAGACACTGTCAGTCTGGCCCTGCTCCTCCCCCCACAGACACTGTCAGTCTGGCCCTTCTCCCCACCCCTCCTCCCACAGACACTGTCAGTCTGGCAACAATCCCTCCCCCACAGACACTGTCAGTCTGGCCCTGATCCCCCCCCCCCCACAGACACTGTCAGTCTGGCCCTGCCCCCCCCCACCTCCCACAGACACTGTCAGTCTGGCCCTGCTCCCCCCCCCCCCCCACAGACACTGTCAGTCTGGCCCTTCTCCCCACCCCTCCTCCCACAGACACTGTCAGTCTGGCAACAATCCCTCCCCCACAGACACTGTCAGTCTGGCCCTGATCTCCCCCCCCCCCCCCCCACAGACACTGTCAGTCTGGCCCTGATCCCCACCCCCCCTCCCACAGACACTGTCAGTCTGGCTGTGATCGCCCCCCCCCCCCCCCCCCTCCCACAGACACTGTCAGTCTGGCCCTGATCCCCACCCCTCCTCCCACAGACACTGTCAGTCTGGCCCTGATCCCCCCCCTCCCACAGACACTGTCAGTCTGGCCCTGCTCCTCCCCCCACAGACACTGTCAGTCTGGCCCTTCTCCCCACCCCTCCTCCCACAGACACTGTCAGTCTGGCAACAATCCCTCCCCCACAGACACTGTCAGTCTGGCGCTGATTCCCCCCCCCGCACAGACAGTGTCAGTCTGGCCCTGCTCCTCCCCCCACAGACACTGTCAGTCTGGCCCTTCTCCCCACCCCTCCTCCCACAGACACTGTCAGTCTGGCAACAATCCCTCCCCCACAGACACTGTCAGTCTGGCCCTGATCCCCCCCCCCCCCCCCCCCCCCACAGACACTGTCAGTCTGGCCCTGATCCCCACCCCCCCTCCCACAGACACTGTCAGTCTGGCTGTGATCGCCCCCCCCCCCCCCTCCCACAGACACTGTCAGTCTGGCCCTGATCCCCACCCCTCCTCCCACAGACACTGTCAGTCTGGCCCTGATCCCCCCCCTCCCACAGACACTGTCAGTCTGGCCCTGCTCCTCCCCCCACAGACACTGTCAGTCTGGCCCTTCTCCCCACCCCTCCTCCCACAGACACTGTCAGTCTGGCAACAATCCCTCCCCCACAGACACTGTCAGTCTGGCGCTGATTCCCCCCCCCGCACAGACACTGTCAGTCTGGCCCTGATCCCCCCCTCCCACAGACACTGTCAGTCCGGCCCTGATCCCCACCCCTCCTCCCACAGACACTGTCAGTCTGGCAACAATCCCTCCCCCACAGACACTGTCAGTCTGGCCCTGATCCCCCCCCCCCACAGACACTGTCAGTCTGGCCCTGATCCCCACCCCTCCTCCCACAGACACTGTCAGTCTGGCCCTGATCCCCACCCCTCCTCCCACAGACACTGTCAGTCTGGCCCTGATCCCCACCCCTCCTCCCACAGACTCTGTCAGTCTGGCCCTGATTCCCCCCCCCCCACAGACACTGTCAGTCTGGCCCTGATCCCCACCCCTCCTCCCACAGACACTGTCAGTCTGGCCCTGATCCCCACCCCTCCTCCCACAGACTCTGTCAGTCTGGCCCTGATCCCCACCCCTCCTCCCACAGACTCTGTCAGGCTGGCCCTGATCCCCCCCCCCCCCCCTCCCACAGACACTGTCAGTCTGGCCCTGCTCCCCCCCCCCCCCCCCCCCACCTCCCACAGACACTGTCAGTCTGGCCCTGCTCCTCCCCCCACAGACACTGTCAGTCTGGCCCTTCTCCCCACCCCTCCTCCCACAGACACTGTCAGTCTGGCAACAATCCCTCCCCCACAGACACTGTCAGTCTGGCCCTGATCCCCCCCCCCCCCCCACAGACACTGTCAGTCTGGCCCTGCTCCCCCCCCCCACCTCCCACAGACACTGTCAGTCTGGCCCTGCTCCCCCCCCCCCACAGACACTGTCAGTCTGGCCCTTCTCCCCACCCCTCCTCCCACAGACACTGTCAGTCTGGCAACAATCCCTCCCCCACAGACACTGTCAGTCTGGCCCTGATCCCCCCCCCCCCCCCCTCCCACAGACACTGTCAGTCTGGCCCTGCTCCCCCCCCCCCCCCCCACAGACACTGTCAGTCTGGCCCTGATCCCCACCCCCCCTCCCACAGACACTGTCAGTCTGGCTGTGATCGCCCCCCCCCCCCCCCCCCCCCTCCCACAGACACTGTCAGTCTGGCCCTGATCCCCACCCCTCCTCCCACAGACACTGTCAGTCTGGCCCTGATCCCCCCCCTCCCACAGACACTGTCAGTCTGGCCCTGCTCCTCCCCCCACAGACACTGTCAGTCTGGCCCTTCTCCCCACCCCTCCTCCCACAGACACTGTCAGTCTGGCAACAATCCCTCCCCCACAGACACTGTCAGTCTGGCCCTGATCCCCCCCCCCCCCCCACAGACACTGTCAGTCTGGCCCTGCTCCCCCCCCCCACCTCCCACAGACACTGTCAGTCTGGCCCTGCTCCCCCCCCCCCCACAGACACTGTCAGTCTGGCCCTTCTCCCCCCCCCTCCTCCCACAGACACTGTCAGTCTGGCAACAATCCCTCCCCCACAGACACTGTCAGTCTGGCGCTGATTCCCCCCCCCGCACAGACACTGTCAGTCTGGCCCTGATCCCCCCCTCCCACAGACACTGTCAGTCCGGCCCTGATCCCCACCCCTCCTCCCACAGACACTGTCAGTCTGGCAACAATCCCTCCCCCACAGACACTGTCAGTCTGGCCCTGATCCCCCCCCCCCCCCACAGACACTGTCAGTCTGGCCCTGATCCCCACCCCTCCTCCCACAGACACTGTCAGTCTGGCCCTGATCCCCACCCCTCCTCCCACAGACACTGTCAGTCTGGCCCTGCTCCCCACCCCTCCTCCCACAGACTCTGTCAGTCTGGCCCTGATTCCCCCCCCCCCACAGACACTGTCAGTCTGGCCCTGATCCCCACCCCTCCTCCCACAGACTCTGTCAATCTGGCCCTGATCCCCCCCCCCCCCCCCCCCTCCCACAGACACTGTCAGTCTGGCCCTGCTCCCCCCCCCCACAGACACTGTCAGTCTGGCCCTGATCCCCACCCCCCCTCCCACAGACACTGTCAGTCTGGCTGTGATCGCCCCCCCCCCCCCCCCCCCTCCCACAGACACTGTCAGTCTGGCCCTGATCCCCACCCCTCCTCCCACAGACACTGTCAGTCTGGCCCTGATCCCCCCCCTCCCACAGACACTGTCAGTCTGGCCCTGCTCCTCCCCCCCCCCACAGACACTGTCAGTCTGGCCCTGATCCCCACCCCCCCTCCCACAGACACTGTCAGTCTGGCCCTGCTCCTCACCCCCCCCCCCCCCCCCCCACAGACACTGTCAGTCTGGCCCTGATCCCCTCCCCCCCCTCCCACAGGCACTGTCAGTCTGAATGTGATCCCCACCCCCCCTCCCACAGACACTGTCAGTCTGGCCCTGCTCCCCACCCCTCCTCCCACAGACACTGTCAGTCTGGCCCTGATACCCCCCACAGAAGCTGTCAGTTTGGCCCTGATTCCCCCACCCCCACCACATACACTGTCAGTCTGGCACTAATCCCTCCCCCACAGACACTGTCAGTCTGGCCATGATCCCCCCATCCCACAGACACTGTCAGTCTGGCCCTGATCCTCCCCCCTCCCACAGACACTGTCAGTCTGGCAGTGATCCCCACCCCCCTTTCCACAGACACTGTCAGTCTGGCCCTGATCCCGACCCCCCCTCCCACAGACACTGTCAGTCTGGCCCTGATCCCCATCCCTCCTCCCACAGACGCTGTCAGTCTGGCCCTGCTCCCCACCCCCCCTCCCACAGACACTGTCAGTCTGGCCCTGATCCCCCCCCCCCGCGCACAGACACTGTCAGTATGGCCGTGATCCCCCCCCCCCTCCCACAGACACTGTCTGTCTGGCCATGGGAACCACAAAGTTTTCAAATAGCAGCGGAATTTAGGTAGGATGACTGAATTGTGATCCTAACTGCCAGGCTCATCCTGTCCCTTTTCATCCTGGTTATTTATAGGTGTTGTGTTGTCAGGATTATGTTGCTCATGATAGCATATGTGATGTGTAATGTTTAAGATGTTGACCTGTGACCTTCAGAGAGGAAGTCATTTCCTGTGCATGTGCACTGTGTGTATGTGTGTGTGTGTTTATATGCATTGCATACAGTATATGTGCATGTACTTCTAAACATACCAATTAGGAGGAAATGGAGACCTTGATGGACAAACATGGTCCTGAACACTTTTCATTTTCAACCAAATCACACAGGCGTGGAGAAAGCAGTGTCAGGGGCTAGAAGAGGAAGGTAACGAGGGAGGTGAGGCAGGGAGGAGGAGGAGTGAAAGATGTGCTCAGTGTGCCCCTCCTGGTCTGTGTTAAAGCTTAAAGAGGAGCATTGGGTATGTGATGACATCATTGCCAGTTTTCATGTTCTTGTGGGATCCGTAAGGGAATCATCCTCCTTCCACCCAGAGGAGCCTGGCTCCAATTACTCACCGAGAATGCCCTGTCTGGGTCGGCCCGGCTGGATCCGATTACTCACCGAGAGTGTCCTGTCTGGGTCGGCCCGGCTGGATCCGATTACTCACCGAGAGTGCCCTGTCTGGGTCGGCCCGGCTGTATCCAATTTCTCACCGAGAGTGTCCCGTCTGGGTTCGGCCCGGCTGGATCCAATTACTCACCGAGAGTGTCCTGTCTGGGTCGGCCCGGCTGGATCCAATTACTCACCGAGAGTGTCCTGTCTGGGTTCGGCCCGGCTGGATCCAATTACTCACCGAGAGTGTCCTGTCTGGGACGGCCCGGCTGGATCCAATTACTCACCGAGAGTGTCCTGTCTGGGACGGCCCGGCTGGATCCAAGCAGCTTCAACCACAAAACCAACCGCAGCTTTGAATTTGTTAACTTATGAGGCAGAGACCCTTCTCCTAATCATCCGAAACGTGACTAAAACGTTCCTCTGTTTTCTCTAATGAAGCATTAGTGCCTTGAAGGAGAGATAAGTCTGTTTATTATGTGGCGTAGTCTTTGTGTTCAATGTCCGCTGTTTCGATGTCGTGACTGAAATGTGACTGAGGGCTTATAGCTACTGAAGTGATTGCAGGAAGAGATCTTGTCTTTGCTCTGTGAAGGTGAACTTATTGCACCACAACTCCTTCCCACCTCCCACTGCCCACCTCCCACTACCCACCTCCCACTCAAACAAGAAACTCACTTCTGTTAAACGCCAGACTACCCTATAGCTCCTACAAAAGACATCACTGTGCCGAGTCCAATGTGTTTTTTATTCATTCCTATGTTATTTAAATGAGTGTTTAAGGGTCTATATGGGTGGCTTAAAGGAGGGCTGTGTTTTTACTGAGACCATCCGTCTTCCCCAGAACCAACTCACAACATGCTTTTTTCTCGCTCCTCTCTCCCATTACAAGGTAGTGTGTGAGTTTTCATTTGCCTACAGTAAATAGACTGTCAGGGGTGTCGGTGGTATATAAATATATCAGGCGGTGCCTTTCTAAAAGGCAGCGCCCCGGCGAGGAGGAGACTTTAAAGCAGGAGGCTAGAGGATTGATTTATCTCCTGCCCTGTAATGACAGCAGATGTGGACCTGTTATCCTGATGAGCAGTGAACTTGATGAGTTGATAACGTGGGCCGAAGCCCAGTCTGCTTTTAATTACTTACCAGGAATGTATTGGTGCAGGGAGTTGATTCACACACACGCTCCCTTTCTGTAGAGCTGGACAGGTGACCTTGCCTCTCTCTTGTCTCTCCTTGACAGAGGCAGGTCTCTCCTCTCAGGTTTTAAATGGCTCCAGTCAGATCAGAGTGGAGCTGAGAAGAACCGTCCAAGCTAGCAGTGAGGAATCGGCCCAGAAGCAGCCCTCTTCCTGGGGGCCGGAACTGATTGAATCGGCCCGGAATTGGGTGTCGGACTCTGCCCTGAATCAAAATGAATAACTGCCCAGAATCGGCCCAAGTACATCGGGTTTCCATCTACCGGAATTCCCCCAGAAGCGGCCCGTTGCAAATATTTTAAATATGACTTATACATTTTATACATACAAAATAACATTTTGTGTCGGAGGAAACACCATACACCTGGTGACCGTGTCAGCGTGCATGCGCCTGGCCCGCCACAGGAGTCGCTACAGCGTGATGGGACAAGGACATCCCAGCCGCCCAAACATTCCCCTAACTTGGACGATGCTGGGCTAATTGTGCGTCCCCTCATGTGTCTCCCGGTCGCAGCCGGCACAGGTCTCTTACCAGCATCTGTAGCAATGCAGTGTCTTAGACCGCTGAGCCACTCTGGAGGCTCAAAAAACTAAAATACTACACAGGACTATTAAAGAATTTCATTTAAATGTTAATTGTATTTTTGATCACAGAAACAATGAGAAAGTATGGAAAAATAAATAATGAAATGTTAATTATATAAAGAAGCCCATGTAATCATCTGCTAGAGAGTAGCCCCAATCGGCTCGAGACCCAAATAATACATTTGGGCCAGATAATTCACACCGAAATCGTCCAGAGCTCAATCCCTGCATCCTGATCATAAGTAATACTGCTTCCTGGTTTAGACTCTGCTGCATTCTGCTTCCTGGTTTAGACTGCTGCATTCAGCTTCCTTGGTTTTGACTGCTACATTCTGCTTCCTGGTTTATATAGAATGAGTCTAACTCTGCTGCATTCCACTTCCTGGTTTAGTCAGAAGGAGTCTGACTCTGCTGCATGTCTCCATGCTTCTGTAACTGTTCTGTACCCTTCACAAACTGATTAGGATCTCTGTATAAAATGTTCCATGTACGGTATAAGGACTGAAAGCCCCCCTGCCTCCTCCAGCCTTCCCCCAGCCTCCCCCAGCCTCCCCCAGCCTCCCCACTGCCTCCCCCCAGCCTCCCCACTGCCTCCCCCCAGCCTCCCCACAGCCTCCCCCCAGCCTCCCCACTGCCTCCCCACTGCCTCCCTCCAGCCTCCCCACTGCCTCCCCCCAGCCTCCCCCCTGCCTTCCCCCAGCCTCCCCACTGCCTCCCCCCAGCCTCCCCAGTGCCTCCCCACTGCCTCCTCCCAGCCTCCCCACTGCCTCCCCAATGCCTCACCAGCCTCCCCACTGCCTCCCCACTGCCTCCCCCCAGCCTCCCCACTGCCTCCCCAATGCCTCCCCCAGCCTCCCCCCAGCCTCCCCACTGCCTCCCCTCAGCCTCCCCACTGCCCCCCCCCAGCCTCCGCAGCCTCCTCCAGCCTCCCCCCAGCCTCCCCACTGCCTCCCCCCAGCCTCCCCCCAGCCTCCCCCAGCCTCCCCACTGCCTCCCCCCAGCCTCCCCATTGCCTCCTCACTGCCTCCCCCCAGCCTCCACACAGCCTCCCCACTGCCTCCCCCCAGCCTCCATCCAGCCTCCCCACTGCCTCCCCCCAGCCTCCCCCCAGCCTCCCCACTGCCTCCCCCCAGCTTACCCCCTGCCTCCCGGCCACCTCCCAGGGAAGGGAATGAGAAGGCTTGCTGGAAGTTCATCTGGACTCCTTGTTGTGTTTTCCATGTTTGTTTCTATACCGCTGTGTGATTCCCAGCAGGATGAAGGCAGGTCTTTTTAATGACAGGAGAAACAGGGCCCCAGCTTGATTGAAACCATGCAGCAGAAATGTTAGTAATGCTGTAAATTGGAACCCAACTTCGAGGCAGTTTATTTAGATGTTTATTTGCAGTTGTGACGTCCATGTCTTAATAGGCCCGAAGAAGATGGATGATTGGATGGGGCTGCAGCCAATCTGATAAAGGGAATCACAGCGCCCCCCCCCCCGATAACACCATGTATGGTGTTTAGGACTTTAAGTCTGTGTATACTCTTACACACACACACACACACACACACACACACACACACACACACACACACACACACACACACACACACACACACACACACACACACACACACACACACACACACACACACGTTTTACACATGATACTCTTCCCTTCCACGTCAATGTTGAACATTAAATGTTAATTAATGTTAATTAATGAAATAGCTTCATGCTATCACACAGTTCCACAGCTGCCCCTGGTCTGCAGTCTAAACAGCAGCTCCATTCCCTCCTGCCCATCGGAGGGGGGCGCCGTGGCAGACTGAACAGAACTAGGCTTCTCTTCTCTCAGTGAAGACACAATGTAACCTGATCATCTACACTCTTTTATCTCACTGAAATCCTTTCTGAGGAGAGAGGGCTTGGAAAGGTCACTGTGTGTGTGTGTGTGTGTGTGTGTGTGTGTGTGTGTGTGTGTGTGTGTGTGTGTGTGTGTGTGTGTGTGTGTGTGTGTGTGTGTGTGTGTGTGCGTGTGTGTGTGTGTGTGTGTGTGTGTGTGTGTACTGGGTGGGGTGGGTGGGGTGGGTGAGGTTGGGGAGGAGGGCACCCTTATGAAAACAATGGGGCCCCATGAGACTTCATTACAGGGTAATGTCTCACCAAATTGTTCCAGGTAGTTAAAATGAAATGAAGTGAATTAGTGAAACAGGAGGGAGAGCATGCAGAACGCTTTATTGCTTTCCTTCGAAGGCACGATTATAATAATCTCCTTCAGCGTAGAGTCTGCCTTGGATAACATATCAAATAGGAGGTGTGTGTGTGTGTGTGTGTGTGTGTGTGTGTGTGTGTGTTCGTCCACATGTGTGTGTTAGGTTAAGGGTCACAGTGTTGAGTGTATTCCTGTCTCTCTCTGTGCACTGTCTCTACATATCCAAGGTTGTTTGGTGCCTCGATGGCCCCTGTGTGTTTGTGTAAGAAGCCATGTACATGTGTTCCATAGTCTGTTGTGTGGTGGTGTTCACGTTTAATGTGTCTCCAAGAAAGGAGAATATATCCGTGATGGAACAAACCACCAGTGGTGGAAAAAAGTACTTCTCGTCATACTTGAGTAAAAGTACTTCTCGTCATACTTGAGTAAAAGTACTTCTTGTCATACTTGAGTAAAAGTACTTCTTGTCATACTTGAGTAAAAGTACTTCTCGTCATACTTGAGTAAAAGTACTTCTCGTCATACTTGAGTAAAAGTACTTCTCGTCATACTTGAGTAAAAGTACTTCTAGTCATACTTGAGTAAAAGTACTTCTAGTCATACTTGAGTAAAAGTACTTCTCGTCATACTTGAGTAAAAGTACTTCTCGTCATACTTGAGTAAAAGTACTTCTCGTCATACTTGAGTAAAAGTACTTCTAGTCATACTTGAGTAAAAGTACTCAAAATAAAAGTCAACCAGTAAAATACAACAGATATCCTGTGACACTGTTCCTGCTGCAGCAGAGCAGGGGTTTGTGGGTAATGGCAAGGGCAGTTTAAAAAAAAATGTTTTCTTGAAAGATCACTCAGGCTGCTCTGGCTTTTCACCGGACTATAAATCAGACCCTTCCACGAAGGGCTGTTCTGTCCCGCCTTTATGTCATCCTGGGGCAGGAGGGGCCAAACAACCCGTCAATTAAGCTCATCCCCAATCACAGACAGCCCATGTCATGTGCTGGACTACCAGGGGCCCATGGTAGCATGATCCACTATCTCAAGAATTTGTACCTATTGAATAAAGTGTGTGTGTGTGTGCGTGTGTGTGTGTGTGTGTGTCAAATCACATGCTTGGTAAACAACAGGTGTAGACTAACAGTGAAGTGCTTACTTATGGGTTCTTTCAACTATGCAGAGTTAAAGAATTCAATTCTAAATAGAAATATTGACAAGAGGAATTAATACACAGTGAATAACGAATAACAATGACAAGTAAAAAATAACATGACTATATACAGGGAGTACCAGTACTGAGTCGGTGCAGGGGTACGAGGTAATAACATGACTATATACAGGGAGTACCAGTACTGAGTCGGTGCAGGGGTACGAGGTAATAACATGACTATATACAGGGAGTACCAGTACTGAGTCGGTGCAGGGGTACGAGGTAATAACATGACTATATACAGGGAGTACCAGTACTGAGTCGGTGCAGGGGTACGAGGTAATAACATGACTATATACAGGGAGTACCAGTACAGAGTCGATATGCAGGGGTACGAGGTAATAACATGACTATATACAGGGAATATGAGGTAATAACATGACTATATACAGGGAGTACCAGTACAGAGTCGATATGCAGGGGTACGAGGTAATAACATGACTATATACAGGGAATATGACGTAATAACATGACTATATACAGGGAGTACCAGTACAGAGTTGATGTGCAGGGGTACGAGGTAATAACATGACTATATACAGGGAGTACCAGTACAGAGTCGATATGCAGGGGTACGATGTAATAACATGACTATATACAGGGAATATGAGGTAATAACATGACTATATACAGGGAGTACCAGTACAGAGTTGATGTGCAGGAGTACGAGGTAATAACATGACTATATACAGGGAGTACCAGTACTGAGTCGGTGCAGGGGTACGAGGTAATAACATGACTATATACAGGGAGTACCAGTACAGATTCGATATGCAGGGGTACGAGGTAATAATATGACTATATACTGGGAGTACCAGTACAGAGTCGATATGCAGGGGTACGAGGTAATAACATGACTATATACAGGGAATATGAGGTAATAACATGACTATATACAGGGAGTACCAGTACAGAGTTGATGTGCAGGAGTACGAGGTAATAACATGACTATATACAGGGAGTACCAGTACTGAGTCGGTGCAGGGGTACGAGGTAATAACATGACTATATACAGGGAGTACCAGTACAGAGTCGATATGCAGGGGTACGAGGTAATAACATGACTATATACAGGGAATATGAGGTAATAACATGACTATATACAGGGAGTACCAGTACAGAGTCGATATGCAGGGGTACGAGGTAATAACATGACTATATACAGGGAATATGACGTAATAACATGACTATATACAGGGAGTACCAGTACAGAGTTGATGTGCAGGGGTACGAGGTAATAACATGACTATATACAGGGAGTACCAGTACAGAGTCGATATGCAGGGGTACGATGTAATAACATGACTATATACAGGGAATATGAGGTAATAACATGACTATATACAGGGAGTACCAGTACAGAGTTGATGTGCAGGAGTACGAGGTAATAACATGACTATATACAGGGAGTACCAGTACTGAGTCGGTGCAGGGGTACGAGGTAATAACATGACTATATACAGGGAGTACCAGTACAGATTCGATATGCAGGGGTACGAGGTAATAATATGACTATATACTGGGAGTACCAGTACAGAGTTCATGTGCAGGGGTACGAGGTAATAACATGACTATATACAGGGAGTACCAGTACTGAGTCGGTGCAGGGGTACGAGGTAATAACATGACTATATACAGGGAGTACCAGTACAGAGTCGATATGCAGGGGTACGAGGTAATAACATGACTATATACAGGGAATATGAGGTAATAACATGACTATATACAGGGAGTACCAGTACAGAGTCGATATGCAGGGGTACGAGGTAATAACATGACTATATACAGGGAATATGACGTAATAACATGACTATATACAGGGAGTACCAGTACAGAGTTGATGTGCAGGGGTACGAGGTAATAACATGACTATATACAGGGAGTACCAGTACAGAGTCGATATGCAGGGGTACGATGTAATAACATGACTATATACAGGGAATATGAGGTAATAACATGACTATATACAGGGAGTACCAGTACAGAGTTGATGTGCAGGAGTACGAGGTAATAACATGACTATATACAGGGAGTACCAGTACTGAGTCGGTGCAGGGGTACGAGGTAATAACATGACTATATACAGGGAGTACCAGTACAGATTCGATATGCAGGGGTACGAGGTAATAATATGACTATATACTGGGAGTACCAGTACAGAGTTCATGTGCAGGGGTACGAGGTAATAACATGACTATATACAGGGAGTACCAGTACAGAGTCGATATGCAGGGGTACGAGGTAATAACATGGCTATATACAGGGAGTACCAGTACAGAGTTGATGTGCAGGGGTACGAGGTAATAACATGACTATATACAGGGATTACCAGTACTGAGTCGGTGCAGGGGTACGAGGTAATAACATGACTATATACAGGGAGTACCAGTACAGAGTTGATGTTCAGGGGTACGAGGTAATAACATGACTATATACAGGGAGTACCAGTACTGAGTCGGTGCAGGGGTACGAGGTAATAACATGACTATATACAGGGAGTACCAGTACAGAGTTCATGTGCAGGGGTACGAGGTAATAACATGACTATATACAGGGAGTACCAGTACAGAGTTGATGTGCAGGGGTACGAGCTAATAACATGACTATATACAGGGAATACCAGTACAGAGTCGATATGCAGGGGTACGAGGTAATAACATGACTATATACAGGGAATATGAGGTAATAACATGACTATATACAGGGAGTACCAGCACAGAGTTGATGTGCAGGGGTACGAGGTAATAACATGACTATATACAGGGAGTACCAGTACTGAGTTGATGTGCAGGGGTGCGAGGTAATAACATGACTATATACAGGGAGTACCAGTACAGAGTTGATGTGCAGGAGTACGAGGTAATAACATGACTATATACAGGGAGTACCAGTACTGAGTCGGTGCAGGGGTACGAGGTAATAACATGACTATATACAGGGAGTACCAGTACAGATTCGATATGCAGGGGTACGAGGTAATAATATGACTATATACTGGGAGTACCAGTACAGAGTTCATGTGCAGGGGTACGAGGTAATAACATGACTATATACAGGGAGTACCAGTACAGAGTCGATATGCAGGGGTACGAGGTAATAACATGGCTATATACAGGGAGTACCAGTACAGAGTTGATGTGCAGGGTTACGAGGTAATAACATGACTATATACAGGGATTACCAGTACTGAGTCGGTGCAGGGGTACGAGGTAATAACATGACTATATACAGGGAGTACCAGTACAGAGTTGATGTTCAAGGTACGAGGTAATAACATGACTATATACAGGGAGTACCAGTACTGAGTCGGTGCAGGGGTACGAGGTAATAACATGACTATATACAGGGAGTACCAGTACAGAGTTCATGTGCAGGGGTACGAGGTAATAACATGACTATATACAGGGAGTACCAGTACAGAGTTGATGTGCAGGGGTACGAGCTAATAACATGACTATATACAGGGAATACCAGTACAGAGTCGATATGCAGGGGTACGAGGTAATAACATGACTATATACAGGGAATATGAGGTAATAACATGACTATATACAGGGAGTACCAGCACAGAGTTGATGTGCAGGGGTACGAGGTAATAACATGACTATATACAGGGAGTACCAGTACTGAGTTGATGTGCAGGGGTGCGAGGTAATAACATGACTATATACAGGGAGTACCAGTACTGAGTTGATGTGCAGGGGTACGAGGTAATAACATGACTATATACAGGGAGTACCAGTATAGAGTTGATGTGCAGGGGTACGAGGTACTAACATGACTATATACAGGGAGTACCCATACAGAGTTGATGTGCAGGGGTACGAGGTAATAACATGACTATATACAGGGAGTACCAGTACAGAGTTGATGTTCAGGGGTACGAGGTAATAACATGGCTATATACAGGGAGTACCAGTACAGAGTTGATGTGCAGGGGTACGAGGTAATAACTTGACCAAATACAAGGAATATGAGGTAATAACATGACTATATACAGGGAGTACCAGTACAGCGTTGATGTGCAGGGGTACGAGGTAATAACATGACTATATACAGGGAGTACCAGTACAGAGTTGATGTGCAGGGGTACGAGGTAATAACCTGACTATTTACAGGGAGTACCAGTACAGAGTGGATGTTCAGGGGTACGAGGTAATAACATGACTATATACAGGGAGTACCAGTATAGAGTTGATGTGCAGGGGTACGAGGTAATAACATGACTATATACAGGGAGTACCCATACAGAGTTGATGTGCAGGGGTACGAGCTAATAACATGACTATATACAGGGAGTACCAGTACAGAGTTGATGTGCAGGGGTACGAGGTAATAACATGACTATATACAGGGAGTACCAGTACAGAGTTGATGTTCAGGGGTACGAGGTAATAACATGGCTATATACAGGGAGTACCAGTACAGAGTTGATGTGCAGGGGTACGAGGTAATAACATGACTATATACAGGAAGTACCAGTACAGAGTCGACGAGCAGGGGTACGAGGTAATAACTTGACCAAATACAGGGAATATGAGGTAATAACATGACTATATACAGGGAGTACCAGTACAGCGTTGATGTGCAGGGGTACGAGGTAATAACATGACTATATACAGAGAGTACCAGTACAGAGTTGATGTGCAGGGGTACGAGGTAATAACATGACTATTTACAGGGAGTACCAGTACAGAGTTGATGTTCAGGGGTACGAGGTAATAACATGACTATATACAAGGAGTACCAGTACAGATTTGATATGCAGGGGTACGAGGTAATAACTTGACCAAATACAGGGAATATGAGGTAATAACATGACTATATACAGGGAGTACCAGTACAGCGTTGATGTGCAGGGGTACGAGGTAATAACATGACTATATACAGGGAGTACCAGTACAGAGTTGATGTTCAGGGGTACGAGGTAATAACATGACTATATACAGGGAGTACCAGTACAGATTTGATATGCAGGGGTACGAGGTAAGAATATGACTATATACAGGGAGTACCAGTACAGAGTTCATGTGCAGGGGTACGAGGTAATAACATGACTATATACAGGGAGTACCAGTACAGAGTCGATATGCAGGGGTACGAGGTAATAACATGGCTAAATACAGGGAGTACCAGTACAGAGTTCATGTGCAGGGGTACGAGGTAATAATATTACTATATACTGGGAGTACCAGTACAGAGTTCATGTGCAGGGGTACGAGGTAATAACATGACTATATACAGGGAGTACCAGTACAGAGTCGATATGCAGGGGTACGAGGTAATAACATGGCTATATACAGGGAGTACCAGTACAGAGTTGATGTGCAGGGGTACGAGGTAATAACATGACTATATACAGGGAGTACCAGTACTGAGTCGGTGCAGGGGTACGAGGTAATAACATGACTATATACAGGGAGTACCAGTACAGAGTTGATGTTCAGGGGTACGAGGTAATAACATGACTATATACAGGGAGTACCAGTACTGAGTCGGTGCAGGGGTACGAGGTAATAACATGACTATATACAGGGAGTACCAGTACAGAGTTCATGTGCAGGGGTACGAGGTAATAACATGACTATATACAGGGAGTACCAGTACAGAGTTGATGTGCAGGGGTACGAGCTAATAACATGACTATATACAGGGAGTGCCAGTACAGAGTCGATATGCAGGGGTACGAGGTAATAACATGACTATATACAGGGAATATGAGGTATTAACATGACTATATACAGGGAGTACCAGCACAGAGTTGATGTGCAGGGGTACGAGGTAATAACATGACTATATACAGGGAGTACCAGTACTGAGTTGATGTGCAGGGGTACGAGGTAATAACATGACTATATACAGGGAGTACCATTACAGAGTTGATGTTCAGGGGTACGAGGTAGTAACATGACTATATACAGGGAGTACCAGTACAGAGTTGATGTGCAGGGGTACGAGGTAATAACATTACTATTTACAGGGAGTACCAGTACAGAGTTGATGTTCAGGGGTACGAGGTAATAACATGACTATATACAGGGAGTACCAGTATAGAGTTGATGTGCAGGGGTACGAGGTAACACCATGACTATATACAGGGAGTACCCATACAGAGTTGATGTGCAGGGGTACGAGCTAATAACATGACTATATACAGGGAGTACCAGTACAGAGTTGATGTGCAGGGGTACGAGGTAATAACATGACTATATACAGGGAGTACCAGTACAGAGTTGATGTTCAGGGGGACGAGGTAATAACATGGCTATATACAGGGAGTACCAGTACAGAGTTGATGTGCAGGGGTACGAGGTAATAACATGACTATATACAGGAAGTACCAGTACAGAGTCGATGAGCAGGGGTACGAGGTAATAACTTGACCAAATACAGGGAATATGAGGTAATAACATGACTATATACAGGGAGTACCAGTACAGAGTTGATGTTCAGGGGTACGAGGTAATAACATGACTATATACAGGGAGTACCAGTATAGAGTTGATGTGCAGGGGTACGAGGTAATAACATGACTATATACAGGGAGTACACATACAGAGTTGATGTGCAGGGGTACGAGCTAATAACATGACTATATACAGGGAGTACCAGTACAGAGTTGATGTGCAGGGGTACGAGGTAATAACATGACTATATACAGGGAGTACCAGTACAGAGTTGATGTTCAGGGGTACGAGGTAATAACATGGCTATATACAGGGAGTACCAGTACAGAGTTGATGTGCAGGGGTACGAGGTAATAACATGACTATATACAGGAAGTACCAGTACAGAGTCGATGAGCAGGGGTACGAGGTAATAACTTGACCAAATACAGGGAATATGAGGTAATAACATGACTATATACAGGGAGTACCAGTACAGCGTTCATGTGCAGGGGTACGAAGTAATAACATGACTATATACAGGGAGTACCAGTACAGAGTTGATGTTCAGGGGTACGAGGTAATAACATGACTATATACAGGCAGTACCAGTACAGAGTTGATGTGCAGGGGTACGAAGAAATAACATGACTACATACAGGGAGTACCAGTACAGAGTTGATAACATATACAGGGAATATGAGGTAATAACATGACTATATACAAGGAGTACCAGTACAGAGTTGATGTGCAGGGGTTCGAGGTAATGACATGACTATATACAGGGAATATGAGGTAATAACATGACTATATACAGGGAATATGAGGTAATAACATGACTATATACAGGGAGTACCAGTACAGAGTTGATGTGCAGGGGTACGAGGTAATAACATGACTATATACAGGGAGTACCAGTACAGAGTTGATGTGCAGGGGTACGAGGTAATAACATGACTCTATACAGGGAGTACCAGTACTGAGTCGGTGCAGGGGTACGAGGTAATAACATGACTATATACAGGGAGTACCAGTACAGCGTTGATGTGCAGGGGTACGAGGTAATAACATGACTATATACAGGGAGTATCAGTACAGAGTTGATGTTCAGGGGTACGAGGTAATAACATGACTATATACAGGGAGTACCAGTACAGATTCGATATGCAGGGGTACGAGGTAATAATATGACTATATACAGGGAGTACCAGTACAGAGTTCATGTGCAGGGGTACGAGGTAATAACATGACTATATACAGGGAGTACCAGTACAGAGTCGATATGCAGGGGTACGAGGTAATAACATGGCTATATACAGGGAGTACCAGTACAGAGTTCATGTGCAGGGGTACGAGGTAATAATATTACTATATACTGGGAGTACCAGTACAGAGTTAATGTGCAGGGGTACGAGGTAATAACATGACTATATACAGGGAGTACCAGTACAGAGTCGATATGCAGGGGTACGAGGTAATAACATGGCTATATACAGGGAGTACCAGTACAGAGTTGATGTGCAGGGGTACGAGGTAATAACATGACTATATACAGGGAGTACCAGTACTGAGTCGGTGCAGGGGTACGAGGTAATAACATGACTATATACAGGGAGTACCAGTACAGAGTTGATGTTCAGGGGTACGAGGTAATAACATGACTATATACAGGGAGTACCAGTACTGAGTCGGTGCAGGGGTACGAGGTAATAACATGACTATATACAGGGAGTACCAGTACAGAGTTCATGTGCAGGGGTACGAGGTAATAACATGACTATATACAGGGAGTACCAGTACAGAGTTGATGTGCAGGGGTACGAGCTAATAACATGACTATATACAGGGAGTACCAGTACAGAGTCGATATGCAGGGGTACGAGGTAATAACATGACTATATACAGGGAATATGAGGTATTAACATGACTATATACAGGGAGTACCAGCACAGAGTTGATGTGCAGGGGTACGAGGTAATAACATGACTATATACAGGGAGTACCAGTACTGAGTTGATGTGCAGGGGTACGAGGTAATAACATGACTATATACAGGGAGTACCAGTACAGAGTTGATGTTCAGGGGTACGAGGTAGTAACATGACTATATAAAGGGAGTACCAGTACAGAGTTGATGTGCAGGGGTACGAGGTAATAACATGACTATTTACAGGGAGTACCAGTACAGAGTTGATGTTCAGGGGTACGAGGTAATAACATGACTATATACAGGGAGTACCAGTATAGAGTTGATGTGCATGGGTACGAGGTAATAACATGACTATATACAGGGAGTACCCATACAGAGTTGATGTGCAGGGGTACGAGCTAATAACATGACTATATACAGGGAGTACCAGTACAGAGTTGATGTGCAGGGGTACGAGGTAATAACATGACTATATACAGGGAGTACCAGTACAGAGTTGATGTTCAGGGGTACGAGGTAATAACATGGCTATATACAGGGAGTACCAGTACAGAGTTGATGTGCAGGGGTACGAGGTAATAACATGACTATATACAGGAAGTACCAGTACAGAGTCGATGAGCAGGGGTACGAGGTAATAACTTGACCAAATACAGGGAATATGAGGTAATAACATGACTATATACAGGGAGTACCAGTACAGCGTTGATGTGCAGGGGTACGAGGTAATAACATGACTATATACAGGGAGTACCAGTACAGAGTTGATGTGCAGGGGTACGAGGTAATAACATGACTATTTACAGGGAGTACCAGTAGAGAGTTGATGTTCAGGGGTACGAGGTAATAACATGACTATATACAGGGAGTACCAGTATAGAGTTGATGTGCAGGGGTACGAGGTAATAACATGACTATATACAGGGAGTACCCATACAGAGTTTATGTGCAGGGTTACGAGGTAGTAACATGACTATATACAGGGAGTACCAGTACAGAGTTGATGTGCAGGGGTACGAGGTAATAACATGACTATTTACAGGGAGTACCAGTACAGAGTTGATGTTCAGGGGTACGAGGTAATAACATGACTATATACAGGGAGTACCAGTATAGAGTTGATGTGCATGGGTACGAGGTAATAACATGACTATATACAGGGAGTACCCATACAGAGTTGATGTGCAGGGGTACGAGCTAATAACATGACTATATACAGGGAGTACCAGTACAGAGTTGATGTGCAGGGGTACGAGGTAATAACATGGCTATATACAGGGAGTACCAGTACAGAGTTGATGTGCAGGGGTACGAGGTAATAACATGACTATATACAGGAAGTACCAGTACAGAGTCGATGAGCAGGGGTACGAGGTAATAACTTGACCAAATACAGGGAATATGAGGTAATAACATGACTATATACAGGGAGTACCAGTACAGCGTTGATGTGCAGGGGTACGAGGTAATAACATGACTATAAATACAGGGAATATGAGGTAATAACATGACTATATACAGGGAGTACCAGTACAGCGTTGATGTGCAGGGGTACGAGGTAATAACATGACTATATACAGGGAGTACCAGTACAGAGTTGATGTGCAGGGGTACGAGGTAATAACATGACTATTTACAGGGAGTACCAGTACAGAGTTGATGTTCAGGGGTACGAGGTAATAACATGACTATATACAGGGAGTTCCAGTATAGAGTTGATGTGCAGGGGTACGAGGTAATAACATGACTATATACAGGGAGTACCCATACAGAGTTGATGTGCAGGGGTACGAGCTAATAACATGACTATATACAGGGAGTACCAGTACAGAGTTGATGTGCAGGGGTACGAGGTAATAACATGACTATATACAGGGAGTACCAGTACAGAGTTGATGTTCAGGGGTACGAGGTAATAACATGGCTATATACAGGGAGTACCAGTACAGAGTTGATGTGCAGGGGTACGAGGTAATAACATGACTATATACAGGAAGTACCAGTACAGAGTCGATGAGCAGGGGTACGAGGTAATAACTTGACCAAATACAGGGAATATGAGGTAATAACATGACTATATACAGGGAGTACCAGTACAGTGTTGATGTGCAGGGGTACGAGGTAATAACATGACTATATACAGGGAGTACCAGTACAGAGTTGATGTTCAGGGGTACGAGGTAATAACATGACTATATACAGGGAGTACCAGTACAGAGTTGATGTGCAGGGGTACGAAGAAATAACATGACTATATACAGGGAGTACCAGTACAGAGTTGATAACATATACAGGGAATATGAGGTAATAACATGACTATATACAGGGAGTACCAGTACAGAGTTGATTTGCAGGGGTTCGAGGTAATGACATGACTATATACAGGGAATATGAGGTAATAACATGACTATATACAGGGAATATGAGGTAATAACATGACTATATACAGGGAGTACCAGTACAGAGTTGATGTGCAGGGGTACGAGGTAATAACATGACTATATACAGGGAGTACCAGTACAGAGTTGATGTGCAGGGGTACGAGGTAATAACATGACTCTATACAGGGAGTACCAGTACTGAGTCGGTGCAGGGGTACGAGGTAATAACATGACTATATACAGGGAGTACCAGTACAGAGTCGATGTTCAGGGGTACGAGGTAATAACATGACTATATACAGGGAGTACCAGTACAGAGTCGATGTTCAGGGGTACGAGGTAATTGAGGTAATACTGTATGTATTGTACATAGAAATGAGAAATAAAGGGACCGATAATAAACAGTAACAGCAGCGTATGTGAGTCAAAAGAGGTAGTGCAAAAAGGGTCAATGCAGATCGTCCGGGTAGCTATTGGTTCACTATTTAAGACAGGAGTCTTTCACAATTTTTGGGCCTTTCTCTGACACCGCCTGGTATAGAGGTCATGGATGGTAGGGAGCTCGGAAACAGTGATGTACTGGGCCGTACGCAGCACCCTCTGTAAACGCCTTGTGGTCGGGTGCCTTTGCAGTTTCCGTACCAAGCAGTGATGCTGTCGATGGTGCAGCTGTGTGTGTATATGTGGGAAAGTGTGTGTGTGTGTTGTGTTGTTCAGGCAGGGGGCCGCTGTCCACTGTAGACAGTTAGGACTCTTCTCTTCATTACTTGAGAACTGCTGAGACGGCACCATAGACATCATTTTCCCACAGCTCTCTTTCAATGGCTGTTAATGAGTGAGTTGATGTAGTTGAACATTTAGTTAATAAATATTTCAGACTTTAACCTCTCTGTTTTCTATTCCTCTGGCCCCTCCTTCCTTCCTCAAGCTGTCGTTCATTTTTCTTGGTGTGCTGAGAAATTGCAATTAGTTTTAGATTTACGCTACGATGACAGACAGTGGTATATAAATAGAGGTTAAACACACAATTTACATATTAATTTCATGATTCATTTAATCAATGATTTATGTGGATATTTAATCCCTTCAAGACAGCAGTGTTTCTCCTCTCCTCTCCTCTCCTCTCCTCTCCTCTCCTCTCCTCTCCTCTCCTCTCCTCTCCTCTCCTCTCCTCTCCTCTCCTCTCCTCTCCTCTCCTCTCCTCTCCTCTCCTCTCCTCTCCTCTCCTCTTCACCAAGCATGACAGAATAGAGTGGTTTGCTCAAGCTCTCTCTCTCTCTCTCTCTCTTTCTCTCTCTCTCTCTCTCTCTCTCTCTCTCTCTCTCTCTCTCTCTCTACCCCCCCCTCTTTCTCTCTCTCTCTCTTTATCTCTCATGCGCTCACTTACCCTCTATCTCTCTTCCTCTGTCTTTCTCTCCCTGTGTTGTTCAGTGACTTGGAGAGGAATGTGAGTTGAATGGCTCCAAACGGCAGTCTTAATTGGTTTAATTTGTCAGCGTGTGCACCGGTCCTGACACTCGCTTATGGAACGCCATTCCACCGGCACTCTGTGATCCCTCCACTCCCCTCCGGTGTCACTCCCTTTCTCCCACTCTTCAACCATGCTCCCTTGTTGACGATCTCCAAGTCATAAGGCGAGAGACGTTAATAATGAAGTAATCATCACAATCGTTAAATTGATAATATTAAGGATTGTGTGTTCATACCAATCAGAGAACTGGAATCCAGCGTTTTGAATCCTCAATTTGTTCCTATCGGTGGCCTGAAGGAACTCAACTATTACAGATGATTAGATGATTAGAATATTTTATTTTGCATGATGTTGTCAAGTATTGATTTTGATGAGAAGAGGGTCAAATCTTCTCACAACTATTTTATGATTAGTAAGCTGAGGCGCAGTCGCCGCTCCTAACACCAGGTTGGTCTTGATCTGTTCTGAGGGTGGGATGGTATGTTTCAGAGCCTTCAATCCAGTGCACTCTATTTTCCTCTCTGAACTTTGAACCGGACCAGACCGAAGCCTCTGGATGTTTTTCTTCTCTGATCCCCCACTCAGTCAGATCAATTAGGAGTCCATTTGGATGCTGGTGTTCAGAGGAGAGGAAAGCCAGCTCTGCCTAGCAGACAGGATCTTTATAGACTAAT